>NC_133329.1:1695554-1780554 GCF_042186555.1 Aquarana catesbeiana | reverse complement strand
GTGGTTGTAGGTCAGGAAAGGGAAGGTCACCGAGGAGGCTGTGCGGTGCGATGTGTCGGGGGGAGGGGTGCTCTGTGTCAGGGGGAGGGGTGCTCTGTGTCGGGGGGAGGGGCGCTCTGTGTCGGGGGAGGGGTGCGCTGTGTCGGGGGAGGGGGGTGCTCTGTGTCGGGGGGAGGGGTGCGCTGTGTCGGGGGGAGGGGTGCGCTGTGTCGGGGGAGGGGTGCGCTGTGTCGGGGGAGGGGGGTGCTCTGTGTCGGGGGGAGGGGTGCGCTGTGTCGGGGGGAGGGGTGCGCTGTGTCGGGGGAGGGGTGCGCTGTGTCGGGGGGAGGGGTGCGCTGTGTCGGGGGGAGGGGTGCGCTGTGTCGGGGGAGGGGCGCTCTGTGTCGGGGGAGGGGGGTGCTCTGTGTCGGGGGGAGGGGGGGAGGGGTGCGCTGTGTCGGGGGGAGGGGTGCGCTGTGTCGGGGGAGGGGGGTGCTCTGTGTCGGGGGGAGGGGGGGAGGGGTGCGCTGTGTCGGGGGGAGGGGTGCGCTGTGTCGGGGGGAGGGGGGTGCTCTGTGTCGGGGGAGGGGTGCACTGTGTCGGGGGAGGGGCGCGCTGTGTCGGGGGAGGGGCGCTCTGTGTCGGGGGAGGGGGGTGCTCTGTGTCGGGGGGAGGGGGGGAGGGGTGCGCTGTGTCGGGGGGAGGGGTGCGCTGTGTCGGGGGGAGGGGTGCGCTGTGTCGGGGGAGGGGTGCGCTGTGTCGGGGGAGGGGGGTGCTCTGTGTCGGGGGGAGGGGTGCGCTGTGTCGGGGGGAGGGGTGCGCTGTGTCGGGGGGAGGGGTGCGCTGTGTCGGGGGAGGGGGGTGCTCTGTGTCGGGGGGAGGGGTGCGCTGTGTCGGGGGGAGGGGTGCGCTGTGTCGGGGGGAGGGGTGCGCTGTGTCGGGGGGAGGGATGCTCTGTGTCGGGGGGAGGGGCGCTCTGTGTCGGGGGAGGGGCGAGCTGTGTCGGGGGAGGGGATACATTGGAGTTGATAAACAACAACTCTCTCTCTGTCAACCAACATAAGATCAGACAGGGCTCTGGCAGTGCATGCTGGGAGTGTTAGTCATGGATGATCTGCACCCAATCAGAGGGTAGGGTGGTCTCTGATCAGGATAATGAGGTTGTTCCTTATTCTTGGTTGGAGGACTCTCCCTTGGAATTCTGGGTAATGGAATCCCTCAGCGGTGATCTATTGCACCGTGTAGCTCAGTCCGGGGATCCCGGTGATCTTGGTGAGGAGTTTGTCAGAAGTTGTGTAGCTCAGTCCAGGGATCCCGGTGATCTTGGTGAGGAGTTTGTTGGAAGTTGTGTAGCTCAGTCCAGGGATCCCGGTGATCTTGGTGAGGAGTTTGTCAGAAGTTGTGTAGCTCAGTCCAGGGATCCTGGTGATCTTGGTGAGGAGTTTGTCAGAAGTTGTGTAGCTCAGTCCAGGGATCCTGGTGATCTTGGTGAGGAGTTTGTCGGAAGTTGTGTAGCTCAGTCCAGGGATCCCGGTGATCTTGGTGAGGAGTTTGTCAGAAGTTGTGTAGCTCAGTCCAGGGATCCCGGTGATCTTGGTGAGGAGTTTGTCAGAAGTTGTGTAGCTCAGTCCAGGGATCCTGGTGATCTTGGTGAGGAGTTTGTCAGAAGTTGTGTAGCTCAGTCCAGGGATCCCGGTGATCTTGGTGAGGAGTTTGTTGGAAGTTGTGTAGCTCAGTCCGGGGATCCCGGTGATCTTGGTGAGGAGTTTGTCAGAAGTTGTGTAGCTCAGTCCGGGGATCCCGGTGATCTTGGTGAGGAGTTTGTCGGAAGTTGTGTAGCTCAGTCCAGGGATCCCGGTGATCTTGGTGAGGAGTTTGTTGGAAGTTGTGTAGCTCAGTCCGGGGATCCCGGTGATCTTGGTGAGGAGTTTGTCAGAAGTTGTGTAGCTCAGTCCAGGGATCCCGGTGATCTTGGTGAGGAGTTTGTTGGAAGTTGTGTAGCTCAGTCCGGGGATCCCGGTGATCTTGGTGAGGAGTTTGTCAGAAGTTGTGTAGCTCAGTCCAGGGATCCTGGTGATCTTGGTGAGGAGTTTGTCGGAAGTTGTGTAGCTCAGTCCGGGGATCCCGGTGATCTTGGTGAGGAGTTTGTCAGAAGTTGTGTAGCTCAGTCCAGGGATCCTGGTGATCTTGGTGAGGAGTTTGTCGGAAGTTGTGTAGCTCAGTCCGGGGATCCCGGTGATCTTGGTGAGGAGTTTGTCGGAAGTTGTGTAGCTCAGTCCAGGGATCCCGGTGATCTTGGTGAGGAGTTTGTTGGAAGTTGTGTAGCTCAGTCCGGGGATCCCGGTGATCTTGGTGAGGAGTTTGTCGGAAGTTGTGTAGCTCAGTCCAGGGATCCTGGTGATCTTGGTGAGGAGTTTGTCAGAAGTTGTGTAGCTCAGTCCAGGGATCCCGGTGATCTTGGTGAGGAGTTTGTTGGAAGTTGTGTAGCTCAGTCCGGGGATCCCGGTGATCTTGGTGAGGAGTTTGTCGGAAGTTGTGTAGCTCAGTCCGGGGATCCCGGTGATCTTGGTGAGGAGTTTGTCAGAAGTTGTGTAGCTCAGTCCAGGGATCCTGGTGATCTTGGTGAGGAGTTTGTCGGAAGTTGTGTAGCTCAGTCCAGGGATCCCGGTGATCTTGGTGAGGAGTTTGTCGGAAGTTGTGTAGCTCAGTCCAGGGATCCCGGTGATCTTGGTGAGGAGTTTGTTGGAAGTTGTGTAGCTCAGTCCAGGGATCCCGGTGATCTTGGTGAGGAGTTTGTTGGAAGTTGTGTAGCTCAGTCCAGGGATCCCGGTGATCTTGGTGAGGAGTTTGTCGGAAGTTGTGTAGCTCAGTCCGGGGATCCCGGTGATCTTGGTGAGGAGTTTGTTGGAAGTTGTGTAGCGGATACAATAAAAGGTTTGGACACAAATTGTCTCAGAGATCAGATTATTAACCTCCAGAAATGTCCTCTTTGCTTCCAGCCGCCAGCGACAGGCTCAGTTCACCGCCGAGAGAGACTGGAACAAGTTCCATCAACCCCGGAACCTTCTGCTGGCTCTGGTCGGGGAAGTGGGCGAGGTGGCAGAGCTCTTGTAAGTATGTTTGGCCTGGTGGGATGTTGGGGGTCAGAGACTTGTGATGGGAAGGAGGGTTCCGGTCAGACTTGGTGTGGTAGGATGGAGGGTTCTGTTCAGACACAGTGAAGGGCTGGTGGTATGATAGAAGGGTTCTGGTCAGACGTGGTGTGGTGGTGGAGCACTGGTGGTAGTATGGAGGGTTCTGTTCAGACAGTGAAGGGCTGGTGGATGATAGAAGGGTTCTGGTCAGACGTGGTGGTGGAGCACTGGTGGTAGTATGGAGGGTTCTGTTCAGACACAGTGGAGGGCTGGTGGTATGATAGAAGGGTTCTGGTCAGACGTGGTGTAGTGGTGGAGCACTGGTGGTAGTATGGAGGGTTCTGTTCAGACACAGTGAAGGGCTGGTGGTATGATAGAAGGGTTCTGGTCAGACGTGGTGTGGTGGTGGAGCACTGGTGGTAGTATGGAGGGTTCTGTTCAGACAGTGAAGGGCTGGTGGATGATAGAAGGGTTCTGGTCAGACGTGGTGGTGGAGCACTGGTGGTAGTATGGAGGGTTCTGTTCAGACACAGTGGAGGGCTGGTGGTATGATAGAAGGGTTCTGGTCAGACGTGGTGTAGTGGTGGAGCACTGGTGGTAGTATGGAGGGTTCTGTTCGGACACAGTGAAGGGCTGGTGGTATGATAGAAGGGTTCTGGTCAGACGTGGTGGTGGAGCACTGGTGGTAGTATGGAGGGTTCTGTTCAGACACAGTGAAGGGCTGGTGGTATGATAGAAGGGTTCTGGTCAGACGTGGTGTGATGGTGGAGCACTGGTGGTAGTATGGAGGGTTCTGTTCAGACACAGTGGAGGGCTGGTGGTATGATAGAAGGGTTCTGGTCAGACGTGGTGTGGTGGAGCACTGGTGGTAGGATGGAGGGTTCTGTTCAGACACAGTGGAGGGCTGGTGGTATGATAGAAGGGTTCTGGTCAGACGTGGTGGTGGAGCACTGGTGGTAGTATGGAGGGTTCTGTTCAGACGCAGTGAAGGGCTGGTGGATGATAGAAGGGTTCTGGTCAGACGTGGTGTGGTGGTGGAGCACTGGTGGTAGTATGGAGGGTTCTGTTCAGACACAGTGAAGGGCTGGTGGTATGATAGAAGGGTTCTGGTCAGACGTGGTGTGGTGGTGGAGCACTGGTGGTAGTATGGAGGGTTCTGTTCAGACACAGTGAAGGGCTGGTGGTATGATAGAAGGGTTCTGGTCAGACGTGGTGTGATGGTGGAGCACTGGTGGTAGTATGGAGGGTTCTGTTCAGACACAGTGGAGGGCTGGTGGTATGATAGAAGGGTTCTGGTCAGACGTGGTGTGGTGGAGCACTGGTGGTAGGATGGAGGGTTCTGTTCAGACACAGTGGAGGGCTGGTGGTATGATAGAAGGGTTCTGGTCAGACGTGGTGGTGGAGCACTGGTGGTAGTATGGAGGGTTCTGTTCAGACACAGTGGAGGGCTGGTGGTATGATAGAAGGGTTCTGGTCAGACGTGGTGTAGTGGTGGAGCACTGGTGGTAGTATGGAGGGTTCTGTTCGGACACAGTGAAGGGCTGGTGGTATGATAGAAGGGTTCTGGTCAGACGTGGTGGTGGAGCACTGGTGGTAGTATGGAGGGTTCTGTTCAGACACAGTGAAGGGCTGGTGGTATGATAGAAGGGTTCTGGTCAGACGTGGTGTGATGGTGGAGCACTGGTGGTAGTATGGAGGGTTCTGTTCAGACACAGTGGAGGGCTGGTGGTATGATAGAAGGGTTCTGGTCAGACGTGGTGTGGTGGAGCACTGGTGGTAGGATGGAGGGTTCTGTTCAGACACAGTGGAGGGCTGGTGGTATGATAGAAGGGTTCTGGTCAGACGTGGTGGTGGAGCACTGGTGGTAGTATGGAGGGTTCTGTTCAGACACAGTGAAGGGCTGGTGGATGATAGAAGGGTTCTGGTCAGACGTGGTGTGGTGGTGGAGCACTGGTGGTAGTATGGAGGGTTCTGTTCAGACACAGTGAAGGGCTGGTGGTATGATAGAAGGGTTCTGGTCAGACGTGGTGTGGTGGTGGAGCACTGGTGGTAGTATGGAGGGTTCTGTTCAGACACAGTGAAGGGCTGGTGGTATGATAGAAGGGTTCTGGTCAGACGTGGTGGTGGAGCACTGGTGGTAGTATGGAGGGTTCTGTTCAGACACAGTGGAGGGCTGGTGGTATGATAGAAGGGTTCTGGTCAGACGTGGTCTGGTGGTGGAGCACTGGTGGTAGGATGGAGGGTTCTGTTCAGACACAGTGAAGGGCTGGTGGATGATAGAAGGGTTCTGGTCAGACGTGGTGGTGGAGCACTGGTGGTAGTATGGAGGGTTCTGTTCAGACAGTGAAGGGCTGGTGGTATGATAGAAGGGTTCTGGTCAGACGTGGTGTAGTGGTGGAGCACTGGTGGTAGTATGGAGGGTTCTGTTCGGACACAGTGAAGGGCTGGTGGTATGATAGAAGGGTTCTGGTCAGACATGGTGTGGTGGTGGAGCACTGGTGGTAGTATGGAGGGTTCTGTTCAGACACAGTGGAGGGCTGGTGGTATGATAGAAGGGTTCTAGTCAGACGTGGCGTGGTGGAGCACTGGTGGTAGTATGGAGGGTTCTTATCAAGTGGTGTAATAGAGGGCTGGTTATTTGAAGGAGGGTTCTGGTCAGATGTGGTGGGGTTTGAGTAATGGTGTTATAATGGAGGATTCTGGTCAGACATGGTAGGTGGAGCACCAGTGGTTGGATGGTGGCCTCTGGTAAGATATGGTAGGTGGTATGATGGAGGTTTTTGGTCAGAGAAGTGGAGGGCTGGTTACACATTAGAGGGTTGTGGTCACTTGGTGGAGTGTAGAGCTGAGTGTGATTGAGGATTGTGGGTCAACCTAGTATGGTGGATAACTGGTGGTTTGAGGAAGCCTGATCAGATGTAGTGGGGTGGGAGGGTTGGTTGTATGATGGATGGTTCTGGGTGAGCCTAGAAGGTTGGTGGTTTGATGAAGGATTGTGGTCAGACATGGTATGTGGAGCACTGGTGTTATGATGGAGGGTTCAGGTCAGACGTGTTGGGTAAAACACTGGTATGATGGAGGGTTTGGGTCAGACATGGTAGGTGGAACACTGGTATGATGGAGGGTTCAGATCAGATGTGAGGAGTTGGGTGGTATGATGGATTCTGGTCAGATGTGGAGGGTTCAGGTCAGACATGTTGGGAAGTGCACTGGTATAATGGAGGGTAAGGGTCAGATGTGAAAGTTTGGTGGTATGATGAACTGTGGTCAGACATGTTAGGTGGAGCACTGGTATGACGGAGGGTTTGGGTCAGACCTGGTAGGTGGAACACTGGTATGATGGAGGGTTTGGGTCAGACATGGTAGGTGGAGCACTGGTATGATGGAGGGTTTGGGTCAGACCTGGTAGGTGGAACACTGGTATGATGGAGGGTTTGGGTCAGACCTGGTAGGTGGAGCACTGGTATGATGGAGGGTTTGGGTCAGACCTGGTAGGTGGAGCACTGGTATGATGGAGGGTTTGGGTCAGACATGGTAGGTGGAGCACTGGTATGATGGAGGGTTTGGGTCAGACATGGTAGGTGGAACACTGGTATGATGGAGGGTTTGGGTCAGACATGGTAGGTGGAACACTGGTATGATGGAGGGTTTGGGTCAGACCTGGTAGGTGGAACACTGGTATGATGGAGGGTTTGGGTCAGACCTGGTAGGTGGAACACTGGTATGATGGAGGGTTTGGGTCAGACCTGGTAGGTGGAGCACTGGTATGATGGAGGGTTTGGGTCAGACCTGGTAGGTGGAGCACTGGTATGATGGAGGGTTTGGGTCAGACATGGTAGGTGGAGCACTGGTATGATGGAGGGTTTGGGTCAGACATGGTAGGTGGAACACTGGTATGATGGAGGGTTTGGGTCAGACATGGTAGGTGGAGCACTGGTATGATGGAGGGTTTGGGTCAGACATGGTAGGTGGAACACTGGTATGATGGAGGGTTCAGATCAGATGTGAGGAGTTGGGTGGTATAATGGATTCTGGTGAGATGTGGTGGGAAGGGTTGGCGGTATGGAGGGTTCTGATGACATGGTGGTACGATGGGAGGATTCCGGTCAGTGTAGGTTCCTTCTAATGTTTGTGTGAATGGGGGAGGTGCATATTCTTCTCCGTGGTCTGACGCGCTCTCTGTCTTCCACAGTCAGTGGCAGGGGGAGGTCTCGGAAGGTCTCCCCAGCTGGTCGCAGTCTCAGCGGGAGTCCCTCTCTCACGAGCTCAGTGATGTCCTCATCTACCTGCTGGAACTGGCTGAGAAATGTCATGTGGATCTCCCACGCGCCGTCCTCGCCAAGATGGAGCTGAACGCCAAGAAGTATCCGGCTGCCCGGGTGCAGGGGAGCGCCAAGAAGTATGGAGTACAGCGCTGCGGAGAACGGACCCGCCAGCAGTCCCAGCCAATAGCGGTTCCTGTACGGCACTGGCTCTCCTCCTCGTTCCCAGGGTGGTGCACTGTACATGGTGGGCGGGGCGCTCCCATGGCGATGGTTCAGGGCGGGTCTTGCGTCCTATTCTCGTTTTAGAGTTTTTTATCGCTTTAGTTCTGTTTTTGTGCTTGTGGCTTAGCTGGAAAAAGACCAAATTATTTCTCCTCTTCCTGGAACTGCTCTGACTTCTGGTTAACCTTTTGCGGTGGGTGGGGGGTGGGGAGGTGGGTTCCTGTGCTCTCAGCGATCGCCCTCATCCTGTCATCAGCAATGCCTCGCTGTGCATGTGGGGGGTGGGGTGACACCATAGCTGGGACACCGCAGCGGCCAGCCACGACCATCGCCTGTTTTAGTTTAATAAAACGTTCTTACTCTTTTTATACGATGTTCGGGCCGCGTTGTGTGTTTTAGGGTGCGCTCTACACCTGTGGGGGAAGGGGGGGGGGGGGTGTGCATCACATTGCCTGCTATCTGTGTGCGCCTCCGTGACGCAGGTCATGTGACCTCCAGGGGACTCAAAGCCCAGAAACAGATTTGTTTTATTTTTTTTTAATTTTGGGAGGGAGAAGTTTGTTTTTTTTTGTTGGTTTTTTGGCTTTTTGTTTTTTTTTTTGTTTTTTTTTTTTTCTATTGGTGTCCCCATTGGAGAGATTTCTCCCCATTTCCTGTCCTGGTGACAACAGTTTCACCAGAGAAGAATACACGAAGGTTGGGGCCAGGTGATTGGTTGTGGGCTCTGTGTCCCTGTGGGAAATAATGGGCTGTTACCCGGAGCAACCAGACATACCTGTGTCCGATCTGTGGGGGAACTCCGGAGGGGATTTTACTGTAATTACTGTTTTAGTTGTTTTTTTTTTTCTCTGTATTGATGGAACTATCCGGATTAAACCTACGGTTCTCCTCTCTGTGTCTCCTGTCTCTTCATCCACTTCATTGGGGGGGGGGCAGAGTTCCCTTCCTGTGGGAAGAATTGGGGGTGGTGGGGAGGGATATAGTTTATATTGGGGGGGGGGGGGGAGAGTTCCCTTCCTGTGGGAAGAATTGGGGGTGGCGGGGAGGGATATAGTTTATATTGGGGGGGGGGGGGGGAGAGTTCCCTTCCTGTGGGAAGAATTGGGGGTGGCGGGGAGGGATATAGTTTATATTGGGGGAGGGGGGGGCAGAGTTCCCTTCCTGTGGGAAGAATTGGGGGTGGTGGGAGGGATATAGTTTATATTGGGGGGGGGGGGGGCAGAGTTCCCTTCCTGTGGGAAGAATTGGGGGTGGTGGGGAGGGATATAGTTTATATTGGGGGGGGGGGGGCAGAGTTCCCTTCCTGTGGGAAGAATTGGGGGTGGTGGGGAGGGATATAGTTTATATTGGGGGAGGGGGGGCAGAGTTCCCTTCCTGTGGGAAGAATTGGGGGTGGTGGGGAGGGATATAGTTTATATTGGGGGGGGGGGGGCAGAGTTCCCTTCCTGTGGGAAGAATTGGGGGTGGCGGGGAGGGATATAGTTTATATTGGGGGAGGGGGGGGCAGAGTTCCCTTCCTGTGGGAAGAATTGGGGGTGGTGGGGAGGGATATAGTTTATATTGGGGGAGGGGGGGCAGAGTTCCCTTCCTGTGGGAAGAATTGGGGGTGGTGGGGAGGGATATAGTTTATATTGAGGGGGGGGGGGGGCAGAGTTCCCTTCCTGTGGGAAGAATTGGGGGTGGTGGGGAGGGATATAGTTTATATTGGGGAGGGGGGGGCAGAGTTCCCTTCCTGTGGGAAGAATTGGGGGTGGCGGGGAGGGATATAGTTTATATTGGGGGAGGGGGGGGCAGAGTTCCCTTCCTGTGGGAAGAATTGGGGGTGGCGGGGAGGGATATAGTTTATATTGGGGGAGGGGGGGGCAGAGTTCCCTTCCTGTGGGAAGAATTGGGGGTGGCGGGGAGGGATATAGTTTATATTGGGGGGGGGGGGGGGGAGAGTTCCCTTCCTGTGGGAAGAATTGGGGGTGGTGGGGAGGGATATAGTTTATATTGGGGGAGGGGGGGGGCAGAGTTCCCTTCCTGTGGGAAGAATTGGGGGTGGTGGGGAGGGATATAGTTTATATTGGGGGGGCAGAGTTCCCTTCCTGTGGGAAGAATTGGGGGTGGTGGGGAGGGATATAGTTTATATTGGGGGGGGGGGGGGCAGAGTTCCCTTCCTGTGGGAAGAATTGGGGGTGGCGGGGAGGGATATAGTTTATATTGGGGGGGGGGGGGGGGAGAGTTCCCTTCCTGTGGGAAGAATTGGGGGTGGTGGGGAGGGATATAGTTTATATTGGGGGAGGGGGGGGGCAGAGTTCCCTTCCTGTGGGAAGAATTGGGGGTGGTGGGGAGGGATATAGTTTATATTGGGGGGGGGGGGGGCAGAGTTCCCTTCCTGTGGGAAGAATTGGGGGTGGTGGGGAGGGATATAGTTTATATTGGGGGGGGGGGGGGGCAGAGTTCCCTTCCTGTGGGAAGAATTGGGGGTGGTGGGGAGGGATATAGTTTATATTGGGGGGGGGGGGGGCAGAGTTCCCTTCCTGTGGGAAGAATTGGGGGTGGTGGGGAGGGATATAGTTTATATTGGGGGGGGGGGGGCAGAGTTCCCTTCCTGTGGGAAGAATTGGGGGTGGTGGGGAGGGATATAGTTTATATTGGGGGGGGGGGTGGCAGAGTTCCCTTCCTGTGGGAAGAATTGGGGGTGGCGGGGAGGGATATAGTTTATATTGGGGGAGGGGGGGGCAGAGTTCCCTTCCTGTGGGAAGAATTGGGGGTGGTGGGGAGGGATATAGTTTATATTGGGGGGGGGGCAGAGTTCCCTTCCTGTGGGAAGAATTGGGGGTGGTGGGGAGGGATATAGTTTATATTGGGGGAGGGGGGGGCAGAGTTCCCTTCCTGTGGGAAGAATTGGGGGTGGTGGGGAGGGATATAGTTTATATTGGGGGGGGGGGGGCAGAGTTCCCTTCCTGTGGGAAGAATTGGGGGTGGTGGGGAGGGATATAGTTTATATTGGGGGGGGGTGGCAGAGTTCCCTTCCTGTGGGAAGAATTGGGGGTGGTGGGGAGGGATATAGTTTATATTGGGGGGGGGGGGGGCAGAGTTCCCTTCCTGTGGGAAGAATTGGGGGTGGTGGGGAGGGATATAGTTTATATTGGGGGAGGGGGGGGCAGAGTTCCCTTCCTGTGGGAAGAATTGGGGGTGGTGGGGAGGGATATAGTTTATATTGGGGGAGGGGGGGGCAGAGTTCCCTTCCTGTGGGAAGAATTGGGGGTGGTGGGGAGGGATATAGTTTATATTGGGGGAGGGGGTGGCAGAGTTCCCTTCCTGTGGGAAGAATTGGGGGTGGTGGGGAGGGATATAGTTTATATTGGGGGAGGGGGGGCAGAGTTCCCTTCCTGTGGGAAGAATTGGGGGTGGTGGGAGGGATATAGTTTATATTGGGGGAGGGGGGGGCAGAGTTCCCTTCCTGTGGGAAGAATTGGGGGTGGTGGGGAGGGATATAGTTTATATTGGGGGAGGGGGGGCAGAGTTCCCTTCCTGTGGGAAGAATTGGGGGTGGTGGGGAGGGATATAGTTTATATTGGGGGAGGGGGGGGCAGAGTTCCCTTCCTGTGGGAAGAATTGGGGGTGGTGGGGAGGGATATAGTTTATATTGGGGGGGGCAGAGTTCCCTTCCTGTGGGAAGAATTGGGGGTGGTGGGGAGGGATATAGTTTATTTGGGGGGGGGGGGGTTGACAAGGATCTTGGGGTGAGTGCTGCACTAACTGGCCCATCAATACTCTGTATAGACCACAGTGACCCCTACAGGAGGGTGAAAGTACTACACACTGGAGCAGTTGCACCCGAAGTGCATATCCCCGGAGTCCTATGTGGGTGCATGGCAGGGAATGTACCCCAAATCCAGACATAAGCACAAGAAATAATATGGGTGTGGGGGACGCACCTCAAATCCGGACATGAGCACAAGTAATATGGGGGGGGGGGCACCTCAAATCCGGACATAGTCCACAGAATTAATATGGGGGGGCACCTCAAATCCGGACATAGTCCACAGGAGTAATATGTGGGTTCAGGGGAGAGGGGCACCTCAAATCCGGGCATAAGCACAAATATGTGGGTGCAGGGAAGGGGGGGACTTCAAAGCCAGACATAGTCCACAGAAGTCACATGTTGGAGCATGGCAAATGACACCTCAAATCTGGACATAGTCCACAGAAGTAATATGGGGGGGGGGACCTCAAATCTGGGCATAGTCCACAGAAGTAATATGGGGGGGGGACCTCAAATCTGGACATAGTCCACAGAAGTCACATGTTGGAGCATGGCAAATGACACCTCAAATCTGGACATAGTCCACAGAAGTAATATGGGGGGGGACCTCAAATCTGGACATAGTCCACAGAAGTCACATGTTGGAGCATGGCAAATGACACCTCAAATCTGGACATAGTCCACAGAAGTAATATGGGGGGGGGACCTCAAATCTGGGCATAGTCCACAGAAGTAATATGGGGGGGGGACCTCAAATCTGGGCATAGTCCACAGAAGTAATATGGGGGGGGGACCTCAAATCTGGGCATAGTCCACAGAAGTAATATGGGGGGGGGACCTCAAATCCGGACATAGTCCACAGAAGTGATATGTGGGGGGAACCTCAAATCCGGACATAGTCCACAGAAGTAATATGGGGGGGGAACCTCAAATCCGGACATAGTCCACAGAAGTGATATGGGGGGGGAACCTCAAATCCGGACATAGTCCACAGAAGTGATATGTGGGGGGAACCTCCAATCCGGACATAGTCCACAGAAGTAATATGGGGGGGGAACCTCAAATCCGGACATAGTCCACAGAAGTCACATGTTGGAGAATGGCAAATGACACCTCAAATCCGGACATAATGCACTGGAGTCAAATGTGGGTGCGGGGGAGGTGAAGCACCCTAAATCTAGAGATGAGGCACAGGAATCGTATGTGGGTGTAAGGGAGGTACCTCTAGTCCAAACACAGGTGGTTATGTGTGGGTACACAGTATGAGGCACCCCAAATCCAGACTTGAGGCACAGGAGTAATGGGGGGAGCAGACACCCTGATTTCAGACCTAATCCACAGCAGTCCTATGTGGGTGCTCCGCAGTGGCGGTACCCCATGTCTAGGTATAAGTCACATGAGTAATATGTGGGGGTGCACGGCGGGGGAAACACTCCGAATTCAGGCATAATCCACAGGAGTAATATGTGGGTGTACTGCAGGTGAGGCACCCCAAATTTAGGCATAATTCACAGGAAGGCATGTGAGGTACCCCGATACTCCACATGCCAGAAGAATAATATGCGGGTGCATGGCAAGGAAGGTACCCCACATCTAGATATAAGACACAAGGGGCATTTGTTGGTACATAATGAGGCACCCCAAATTCAGACATGAGGTACAGGAGTCATATGGGGCGCCTCTTCTGCACCCACATATCTAGACATAAAGGTGCTGTTTGTCAATTGCTGCCGGCTTCATCTTCATGGCAGGAGGCTGTGGTCGGGGGCGGGGGCCGTGGTCGGGGGCGGGGGCCGTGGTCGGGGGCCGTGGGCGGGGGCCGTGGTCGGGTGCGGGGGCCGTGGTCGGGCGCCGTGGTCGGGAGCTGTCATTGTAATGTGGAAGGCTGTGAATAATGACTGTTTCCAGATAACGCTCTCGGGGGAGGGGAAGTCCCCACATCGCCCTCCAGCTTCCCCTCCATCAGTTTAGACATCTCTGTACAATGTCCCCATTTATAAATGCTTTCACTAGATCTAAACGAATTCTTTCTGGAGTTCCCCTTTAATGCCCCTGTGAGAGCCGGACTGTAAAGGGGGAAATGTATTTGTACTTCTCCTTATTCCGCACACAGCTTCTATATTTAGTTGTTTATCTACCTGCAGCTTTTATTTTTATAGGATGTGAGATTCCCCCCCCCCCCAAATGGAGAAGGTGACCTTCCTTCCTGTGTGGTCACTGAACCCAATAGATAACATTCTGGCTGGAGTTACAACATATAGAATGGAGGAGGTTCCAGGTGATGCAGGCCCCATAGAATAGAGGAGGTCCCACTCATTTTTGGGAGCCATATATAAAAGAGTATTCTGGCATTAGCAAAGAGCCATATGGAATGGAGGATGCCCCAGGTGGCTATATAGAAAGTAGGTCCAAGGCACTGAGGTCCATACAGAAAGGAGCGGTCTAAGGCATGGAGGACCATATAGAATGGAGGTGGTCCAAGGCGCTGATGGCCATATAGAAAGGAAAAGGTCCCAGGCCCTGTGGGTCATATAGAATGGAGGAGGTTCCAGGTGTTGCAGGCCGTATAGAATGGAGGAGGTCCCACTCAATTTTGTACGCCATATAAAAGAGTACTCGGGCATTAATGAACAGCCATATGGAATGGAGGAGACCCCAGGCGCTGGTGGCCCTATAGAATGGAGAAGGTCCCAAGCCCTGCAGGCTATATATAATGGAGGAGGCTCCAGGCACTGAGGGCCATATAGAATGGAGAATGTCCCAGGCATTGAGGGCCATATAGAATGGAAGAGGTTCCTGGCACTGGGCCATATAGAATGAAGGAGGCCCCAGGCGCTGGGGGCCCTATAGAATGGAGGAGGCTGGGGGCCATATAGAATGGAGGAGGTTCCAGGCACTGAGGGCCATGGAGAAGGTCCCAGGCATTGAGGGCCATATAGAATGGAAGAGGTTCCTGGCACTGAGGGCCATATAGAATGAAAGAGGCCCCAGGCACTGAGGGCCATGTAGACTGGAGGAGGTCCCAGGCACTGGAGGCTGTATAGAATAGAGGAGGTCCAGGCACTGGACGTCATAAAATGGAGGAGGCCCCAGATGCTGGGGGCCATATAGAACGGAGGAGGCCCCAGGCACCCGAGGGCCATATAGGATGGAGAAGGTCCAAGACACTAAGGACCATATAGAATGTAGGTGGTCCAAGGCACTGATGGCCATATAGAATGAAGGAGTTCCACTCATTTTTGGGCACCATATAAAAGAGTATTAGGACATTAGCGAAGAGCCATATAGAATGGAGGATGCCCCAGGTGGCTATATAGAAAGAAGGAGGTCCAAGGCGCTAAGGTCCATACAGAAAGGAGCAGTCTAAGGCACTGAGGACCATATAGAATGGAGATGGTCCAAGGCGCTGATGGCCATATAGAAATGAGAAGGTCCCAGGTCCTGTGAGCCATATAGAATGGTGGAGGTTCCAGGTGTTGCAGGCCATATAGAATGGAGGAGGTCCCACTCATTTTTGTACACCATATAAAAGAGTACTCGGGCTTTAACGAACAGCCATATGGAATGAAGGTGGCCCTATAGAATGGAGGAGGTCCCAAGCCCTGTAGGCTATATATAATGGAGGAGGCCCCAGATGCTGAGGGCCATATAGAATGGAGGAGGCTCCAGGCACTGAGGGCCATATAGAATGGAGAAGGTTCCCGGCACTGAGGGCCATATGGAATGGAAGAGGTCCCAGGCACTGGAGGCTGTATAGAATAGAGAAGGTCCAGGCACTGGAGGTCATATAAAATGGAGGAGGCCCCAGATGCTGGGGGCCATATAGAATGAAGGAGGTCCTAAGCCCTGTAGGCTATATATAATGGAGGAGGCTGGGGGCCATATAGAATGGAGGAGGCTCCAGGCACTGAGGGCCATATAGAATGGAGAAGGTCCCAGGCATTGAGGGCCATATAGAATGGAAGAGGTTCCCGGCACTGAGGGCCAAATAGAATGGAAGAGGCCCCAGGCGCTGAGGGCCATGTAGACTGGAGGAGGTCCCAGGCACTGGAGGCTGTATAGAATAGAGAAGGTCCAGGCACTGGAGGTCATATAAAATAGAGGAGGCCCCAGATGCTGGGGGCCATATAGAATGGAGGAGGCCCCAGGCACCCGAGGGCCATATAGAATGGAGAAGGTCCAAGGCACTGAGGACCATATAGAATGTAGGTGGTCCAAGGCATTGATGGCCATATAGAATGGAGGAGGTTCCACTCATTTTTGGGCACCATATAAAAGAGTACTCAGGCATTAACGAAGAGCCATATAGAATTGAGGAGGTCCCAGGCACTGGTCGCCCTATAGAATGAAGGAGGTCCCAGGCCCTGTAAGCTATATAGAATGAAGGAGGTCCAGGCACTGGAGGCCAAATAAAGTGGAGGAGGCCCCAGATGCTGGGACCCATATAGAATGGAGGAGGCCCCAGGCACTGAGGGCCATATAGAATGAAGGAGGCCCCAGGCATTGAGGGCCATTTAGACTGGAAGAGGTTCCAGGCATTGAGAACCATGTAGACTGGAGGAGGTCCCAGGTGCTGGAGGCTGTATGGAATGGAGGATGTCCCAGGTGCTGGAGACTGTATAGAATGGAGGAGGTTCAGGCACTGAAGACCATATAGAATGGAGGAGGCCCCAGATGCTGGGGGTCATATAGAATGGAGGAGGTTCCAGGCACTGAGGGCCATGTAGACTGGAGGAGGTCCCAGGCACTGGAGGCTGTATAGAATAGAGAAGGTCCAGGCACTGGAGGTCATATAAAATGGAGGAGGCCCCAGATGCTGGGGGCCATATAGAATGGAGGAGGCCCCAGGCACCCGAGGACCATATAGAATTGAGAAGGTCCAAGGCACTGAGGACCATATAGAATGGAGGAGGTTCCACTCATTTTTGGGCACCATATAAGAGTACTCAGGCATTAACGAAGAGCCATATAGAATTGAGGAGGTCCCAGGCACTGGTCGCCCTATAGAATGAAGGAGGTCCCAGGCCCTGTAAGCTATATAGAATGAAGGAGGTCCAGGCACTGGAGGCCAAATAAAGTGGAGGAGGCCCCAGATGCTGGGACACATATAGAATGAAGGAGGCCCCAGGCATTGAGGGCCATATAGAATGAAGGAGGCCCCAGGCATTGAGGGCCATATAGACTGGAGGAGGTTCCAGGCATTGAGAACCATGTAGACTGGAGGTGGTCCCAGGCGCTGGAGGCTGTATGGAATGGAGGATGTCCCAGGTGCTAGAGACTGTATAGAATGGAGGAGGTTCAGGCACTGGAGACCATATAGGATGGAGGAGGCCCCAGATGCTGGGGGTCATATAGAATGGAGGAGGCCCCAGGTACTGAGGGCCAAATAGAATGGAAGAGGTCCCAGGCATTGAGGGTCATATAGAATTAAGGTGGTCGAAGGCGCCATATAGAATGGTGGAGGTTCAAGGCACTAAGGACCATATAGAATGGGGGAGGTCCAAGGCGCTAAGGACCATATAGAATGGGGGAGGTCCCAGGTCCTGTGAGCCATATAGAATGGAGGAGGCTCCGGGCACTGAGGGCCATATGCTGGAGACTGTATAGAATTGAGGAAGTTCCAGGTGTTGGAGACTGTATAGAATGGAAGAGGTCCCAAACGCTGGAGGCCATGTAGAATGGAGGAGGTTCCCAGCATTGAGGGCTATATAGAATGGAAGAGGTTCCAGGCACCGAGGGCCATATAGAATGGAAGAGGTTCCAGGCACCGAGGGCCATATAGAATGGAGGAGGCCCCAGGTATTGAGGGCCATGTAGACTGGAAGAGGTCCCAGGAGCTGGAGGCTGTATAGAATGTAGGAGGTCTAGGCACTGGAGGCCATGTAGCATGGAAGAGGTTCCAGGTGGTGAGGGCCATATAGAAGTGAAGAGGTTCCAGGCACTAAGGGCCATATAGAATTGAGGAGGTCCCAGGCGCTGGAGACTGTATAGAATGGAGAAGGTCCCAGGTACTGGAGACTGTATAGAATCGAGGAGGTCCCAGGCGCTGGAGACTGTATAGAATGGAGAAGGTCCCAGGTACTGGAGACTGTATAGAATTGAGGAGGTCCCAGGCACTGGAGACTGTATAGAATGGAGGAGGTCCCAGGTCCTGGAGACTGTATAGAATGGAGGAGGTCCCAGGCACTGGAGACTGTATAGAATGGAGGAGGTCCCAGGCACTGGAGACTGTATAGAATGGAGGAGGTCCCAGGCACTGGAGACTGTATAAAATTAAGGAGGTTCCAGGCGCTGAGGGCCATATAGAATGGAAGAGGTTCCAGGTGCTGAGGGCCATATAGAATGGAAGAGATTCCAGGCGCTGAGGGTTATATAGAATGGGGGAGGTCTCGGGCACTGGAGGCTGTATGCAATGGAGAAGGTCCCAAGCACTGAGGGCCATATAGAATGGAGGAGGTCCCACACATTTTTGGGGGGGAGCGCTATAAAAGAGTACATTAATGAAAAGCCATATAGACTAGAGAAGGTTCTGGACATAAACAAGGAGCTGTATAGAATGGAGGCATTGCTGGGAGCTGTATAGAGCCCTATAGAACAGAGGAGTTCCTGGGTACTAACGGAGAGCCCTATAGAATGGATGAGTTCCTGGGTACTAATGGAGAGTTCTATAGAACGGAGGAGTTCCTGGGTACTAATGGAGAGCCCTATAGAACAGGGGAGTTCCTGGATACTAATGAAGAGCCCTATAGAATGGAGAAGTTCCTAGGTACTAATGGAGAGTTCTATAGAACGGAGGAGTTCCTGGGTACTAATGAAGAGCCCTATAGAACGGAGGAGTTCCTGGGTACTAATGGAGAGCCCTATAGAATGGAGGAGTTCCTGGGTACTAATGGAGAGTTCTATAGAACGGAGGAGTTCCTGGGTACTAATGAAGAACCCTATAGAACGGAGGATTTCCTGGGTACTAATGAAGAACCCTATAGAATGGAGGAGTTCCTGGGTACTAATGAAGAACCCTATAGAACGGAGGATTTCCTGGGTACTAATGAAGAACCCTATAGAATGGAGGAGTTCCTGGGTACTAATGGAGAGTTCTATAGAACGGAGGAGTTCCTGGGTACTAATGAAGAACCCTATAGAACGGAGGATTTCCTGGGTAATAATGAAGAACCCTATAGAATGGAGGAGTTCCTGGGTACTAATGGAGGGCCCTATAGAACGGAGGAGTTCCTGGTACTAATGGAGAGCCCTATAGAATGGAGGAGTTCCT
Organism: Aquarana catesbeiana; assembly: GCF_042186555.1. Lineage (NCBI taxonomy): Eukaryota > Metazoa > Chordata > Amphibia > Anura > Ranidae > Aquarana > Aquarana catesbeiana. The sequence goes on along the minus strand of NC_133329.1, from coordinate 1,761,930 downwards.
GGGTACTAATGGAGAGTTCTATAGAACGGAGGAGTTCCTGGGTACTAATGAAGAACCCTATAGAACGGAGGATTTCCTGGGTACTAATGAAGAACCCTATAGAATGGAGGAGTTCCTGGGTACTAATGGAGAGTTCTATAGAACGGAGGAGTTCCTGGGTACTAATGAAGAACCCTATAGAACGGAGGATTTCCTGGGTAATAATGAAGAACCCTATAGAACGGAGGAGTTCCTGGGTACTAATGAAGAACCCTATAGAATGGAGGAGTTTCTGGGTACTAAGGAAGAGCCCTATAGATTGGAGGAGTTTCTGGGTATTAATGAAGAGCCCTATAGAATGGAGGACTTCCTGGGTACTAATGAAGAGACCTATAGAATGGAGGACTTCCTGGGTACTAATGGAGAGCCCTATAGAATGGAGAAGTTCCTGGGTACTAATGAAGAACCCTATAGAATGGAGGAGTTCCTGGGTACTAATGGAGAGCCCTATAGAATGGAGAAGTTCCTGGGTACTAATGAAGAACCCTATAGAATGGAGGAGTTCCTGGGTACTAATGGAGAGCCCTATAGAATGGAGTGTAACAGAATCGCTTGCCACACTCTGCTTGAGTGCTTCCATCATAGACCGCTTCCTCCAGTCTCAATATAGATATTAGAGCCGCATAGTACAACCAAGAACTAGGCAGGACTCGTTTGGCTGCAAAGCTGGAACATGAACTGTTTTTATTTGAACACGGAGATATCCACTCAGGGGACAATCCCCCCTTCTTTGCATAATGAAACAGGGCGGGGTGGACTTTTCCTCCACCAGTAGCATGACACAGGTATATTCAAACCTCTCATCAGTAGACTGTCTTTGGGAGGGACTGCTGGAGAAATCCCCCCCCCTCCTTCCCTTCTCCCCAGGCCTCAAGGGTTACATGCCACCAGTTACCCAACCCCTACCCTGCCCCGCCCCTAATTCCGCCCCTAAACACGCCCTCATAAATTATCTCACGAAATGACACTCAAATGTTTTATGCAGAATTAAGTTCTAAAATAAATATTAACAACTTTATCCGTGTCCGTCATGCAGCCTACCCGTGTCCATCATGCTGCCTACCCGTGTCCATCATGCTGCCTACCCGTGTCCATCATGCTGCCTACCCGTGTCCATCATGCTGCCTACCCGTGTCCATCATGCTGCCTACCCGTGTCCATCATGCTGCCTACCCGTGTCCATCATGCTGCCTACCCGTGTCCATCATGCTGCCTACCCGTGTCCATCATGCTTTCTACCCGTGTCCATCATGCTTTCTACCCGTGTCCATCATGCAGCCTACCCGTGTCCATCATGCTGCCTACCCGTGTCCATCATGCTGCCTACCCGTGTCCATCATGCTGCCTACCCGTGTCCATCATGCAGCCTACCCGTGTCCATCATGCTGCCTACCCGTGTCCATCATGCTTTCTACCCGTGTCCATCATGCTTTCTACCCGTGTCCATCATGCAGCCTACCCGTGTCCATCATGCTGCCTACCCGTGTCCATCATGCTGCCTACCCGTGTCCATCATGCTGCCTACCCGTGTCCATCATGCTGCCTACCCGTGTCCATCATGCTGCCTACCCGTGTCCATCATGCTGCCTACCCGTGTCCATCATGCTGCCTATCCGTGTCCATCATGCTGCCTACCCGTGTCCATCATGCAGCCTACCCGTGTCCATCATGCAGCCTACCCGTGTCCATCATGCAGCCTACCCGTGTCCATCATGCAGCCTACCCGTGTCCATCATGCTGCCTACCCGTGTCCATCATGCTGCCTACCCCTGCCAAACAATGCAGCCTATCCGTGTCCATCATGCAGCCTATCCGTGTCCATCATGCAGCCTACCCGTGTCCATCATGCTGCCTACCCGTGTCCATCATGCTGCCTACCCGTGTCCATCATGCAGCCTACCCGTGTCCATCATGCTGCCTATCCGTGTCCATCATGCAGCCTACCCGTGTCCATCATGCTGCCTACCCGTGTCCATCATTCTGCCTACCCGTGTCCATCATGCAGCCTATCCGTGTCCATCATGCAGCCTACCCGTGTCCATCATGCTGCCTACCCGTGTCCATCATGCAGCCTACCCGTGTCCATCATGCTGCCTACCCGTGTCCATCATGCAGCCTACCCGTGTCCATCATGCTGCCTATCCGTGTCCATCATGCAGCCTACCCGTGTCCATCATGCTGCCTACCCGTGTCCATCATTCTGCCTACCCGTGTCCATCATGCTGCCTATCCGTGTCCATCATGCTGCCTACCTGTGTCCATCATGCTGCCTACCCGTGTCCATCATGCTGCCTACCCGTGTCCATCATTCTGCCTACCCGTGTCCATCATGCTGCCTACCTGTGTCCATCATGCTGCCTACCCGTGTCCATCATGCTGCCTACCCGTGTCCATCATTCTGCCTACCCGTGTCCATCATGCTGCCTACCCGTGTCCATCATGCTGCCTACCCGTGTCCATCATGCTGCCTACCCGTGTCCATCATGCTGCCTACCCGTGTCCATCATGCTGCCTACCCGTGTCCATCATGCTGCCTACCCGTGTCCATCATGCAGCCTACCCGTGTCCATCATGCTGCCTGTCCGTGTCCATCATGCTGCCTACCCGTGTCCATCATGCTGCCTACCCGTGTCCATCATGCTTTCTACCCGTGTCCATCATGCTTTCTACCCGTGTCCATCATGCTGCCTACCCGTGTCCATCATGCTTTCTACCCGTGTCCATCATGCTTTCTACCCGTGTCCATCATGCTTTCTACCCGTGTCCATCATGCTTTCTACCCGTGTCCATCATGCTTTCTACCCGTGTCCATCATGCAGCCTATCCGTGTCCATCATGCTGCCTACCCGTGTCCATCATGCTGCCTATCCGTGTCCATCATGCTGCCTATCCGTGTCCATCATGCAGCCTACCCGTGTCCATCATGCAGCCTACCCATGTCCATCATGCTGCCTACCCGTGCCGAACAATGCAGCCTATCCGTGTCCATCATGCAGCCTATCCGTGTCCATTATGCAGCCTATCCGTGTCCATCATGCATTCTACCCGTGTCCATCATGCAGCCTATCCGTGTCCATTATGCAGCCTATCCGTGTCCATCATGCAGCCAATCCGTGTCCATTATGCAGCCTATCCGTGTCCATCATGCTTTCTACCCGTGTCCATCATGCAGCCTATCCGTGTCCATTATGCAGCCTATCCGTGTCCATCATGCTTTCTACCCGTGTCCATCATGCAGCCTCCCCGTGTCCATCATGCAGCCTACCCGTCTCCATCATGTTGCCTACCCGTGTCCATCATGCTGCCTACCCGTGTCCATCATGCTGCCTACCCGTGTCCATCATGCTGCCTACCCGTGTCCATCATGCAGCCTACCCGTGTCCATCATGCAGCCTACCCGTGTCCATCATGCTGCCTACCCGTGTCCATCATGCTGCCTACCCGTGTCCATCATGCAGCCTACCCGTGTCCATCATGCTGCCTACCCGTGTCCATCATGCTGCCTACCCGTGTCCATGCAGCCTACCCGTGTCCATCATGCTTTCTACCCGTGTCCATCATGCTTTCTACCCGTGTCCATCATGCTTTCTACCCGTGTCCATCATGCTGCCTGTCCGTGTCCATCATGCTGCCTACCCGTGTCCATCATGCTGCCTACCCGTGTCCATCATGCTTTCTACCCGTGTCCATCATGCTTTCTACCCGTGTCCATCATGCTTTCTACCCGTGTCCATCATGCTGCCTACCCGTGTCCATCATGCTTTCTACCCGTGTCCATCATGCTTTCTACCCGTGTCCATCATGCTTTCTACCCGTGTCCATCATGCTGCCTACCCGTGTCCATCATGCAGCCTACCCGTGTCCATCATGCTTTCTACTCGTGTCCATCATGCTTTCTACCCGTGTCCATCATGCAGCCTATCCGTGTCCATCATGCTGCCTACCCGTGTCCATCATGCAGCCTACCCGTGTCCATCATGCTTTCTACCCGTGTCCAACATGCTTTCTACCCGTGTCCATCATGCTGCCTGTCCGTGTCCATCATGCTGCCTACCCGTGTCCATCATGCTTTCTACCCGTGTCCATCATGCTTTCTACCCGTGTCCATCATGCTTTCTACCCGTGTCCATCATGCTGCCTACCCGTGTCCATCATGCTTTCTACCCGTGTCCATCATGCTTTCTACCCGTGTCCATCATGCAGCCTACCCGTGTCCATCATGCTTTCTACTCGTGTCCATCATGCTTTCTACCCGTGTCCATCATGCAGCCTATCCGTGTCCATCATGCAGCCTATCCGTGTCCATCATGCAGCCTACCCGTGTCCATCATGCTGCCTATCCGTGTCCATCATGCTGCCTACCCGTGTCCATCATGCTGCCTATCCGTGTCCATCATGCAGCCTACTCGTGTCCATCATGCAGCCTACCCGTGTCCATCATGCTGCCTACCCGTGCCGAACAATGCAGCCTATCCGTGTCCATCATGCAGCCTATCCGTGTCCATTATGCAGCCTATCCGTGTCCATCATGCTGCCTACCCGTGCCGAACAATGCAGCCTATCCGTGTCCATCATGCAGCCTATCCGTGTCCATTATGCAGCCTATCCGTGTCCATCATGCTTTCTACTCGTGTCCATCATGCTTTCTACCCGTGTCCATCATGCAGCCTCCCCGTGTCCATCATGTTGCCTACCCGTGTCCATCATGCTGCCTACCCGTGTCCATCATGCAGCCTACCCGTGTCCATCATGCAGCCTACCCGTGTCCATCATGCAGCCTACCCGTGTCCATCATGCTGCCTACCCGTGTCCATCATGCAGCCTACCCGTGTCCATCATGCTGCCTACCCGTGTCCATCATGCTGCCTACCCGTGTCCATGCAGCCTACCCGTGTCCATCATGCTTTCTACCCGTGTCCATCATGCTTTCTACCCGTGTCCATCATGCTGCCTATCCGTGTCCATCATGCAGCCTATCCGTGTCCATCATGCTTTCTACCCGTGTCCATCATGCAGCCTATTCGTGTCCTTCATGCTGCCTACCCGTGTCCATCATGCTGCCTACCCGTGTCCATCATGCTTTCTACCCGTGTCCATCATGCAGCCTAGCCATGTCCATCATGCTGCCTACCCGTGTCCATCATGCAGCCTACCCGTGTCCATCATGCTGCCTACCCGTGTCCATCATGCAGCCTACCCGTGTCCATCATGCTTTCTACCCGTGTCCATCATGCTGCCTATCCCTGTCCATCATGCTTTCTACCCGTGTCCATCATGCTGCCGATCCGTGTCCATCATGCAGCCTACCCATGTCCATCATGCAGCCTACCCGTGTCCATCATGCTGCCTACCCGTGTCCATCATGCTGCCTACCCGTGTCCATCATGCTGCCTATCCGTGTCCATCATGCTGCCTATCCGTGTCCATCATGCTGCCTACCCGTGCCGAACAATGCAGCCTATCCGTGTCCATCATGCAGCCTATCCGTGTCCATTATGCAGCCTATCCGTGTCCATCATGCTGCCTACCCGTGCCGAACAATGCAGCCTATCCGTGTCCATCATGCAGCCTATCCGTGTCCATTATGCAGCCTATCCGTGTCCATCATGCTTTCTACTCGTGTCCATCATGCTTTCTACCCGTGTCCATCATGCAGCCTCCCCGTGTCCATCATGCAGCCTACCCGTCTCCATCATGTTGCCTACCCGTGTCCATCATGCTGCCTACCCGTGTCCATCATGCAGCCTACCCGTGTCCATCATGCTGCCTACCCGTGTCCATCATGCAGCCTACCCGTGTCCATCATGCAGCCTACCCGTGTCCATCATGCTGCCTACCCGTGTCCATCATGCTGCCTACCCGTGTCCATCATGCAGCCTACCCGTGTCCATCATGCTGCCTACCCGTGTCCATCATGCTGCCTACCCGTGTCCATGCAGCCTACCCGTGTCCATCATGCTTTCTACCCGTGTCCATCATGCTTTCTACCCGTGTCCATCATGCTTTCTACCCGTGTCCATCATGCTGCCTGTCCGTGTCCATCATGCTGCCTACCCGTGTCCATCATGCTGCCTACCCGTGTCCATGCAGCCTACCCGTGTCCATCATGCTTTCTACCCGTGTCCATCATGCTTTCTACCCGTGTCCATCATGCTTTCTACCCGTGTCCATCATGCTGCCTGTCCGTGTCCATCATGCTGCCTACCCGTGTCCATCATGCTGCCTACCCGTGTCCATCATGCTTTCTACCCGTGTCCATCATGCTTTCTACCCGTGTCCATCATGCTTTCTACCCGTGTCCATCATGCTGCCTACCCGTGTCCATCATGCTTTCTACCCGTGTCCATCATGCTTTCTACCCGTGTCCATCATGCTTTCTACCCGTGTCCATCATGCTTTCTACCCGTGTCCATCATGCTTTCTACCCGTGTCCATCATGCTGCCTATCCGTGTCCATCATGCAGCCTACCCGTGTCCATCATGCTTTCTACCCGTGTCCATCATGCTGCCTACCCGTGTCCATCATGCAGCCTACCCGTGTCCATCATGCTTTCTACTCGTGTCCATCATGCTTTCTACCCGTGTCCATCATGCAGCCTATCCGTGTCCATCATGCTGCCTACCCGTGTCCATCATGCAGCCTACCCGTGTCCATCATGCTGCCTACCCGTGTCCATCATGCTTTCTACCCGTGTCCATCATGCTTTCTACCCGTGTCCATCATGCTTTCTACCCGTGTCCATCATGCTGCCTGTCCGTGTCCATCATGCTGCCTACCCGTGTCCATCATGCTTTCTACCCGTGTCCATCATGCTTTCTACCCGTGTCCATCATGCTGCCTGTCCGTGTCCATCATGCTGCCTACCCGTGTCCATCATGCTGCCTACCCGTGTCCATCATGCTTTCTACCCGTGTCCATCATGCTTTCTACCCGTGTCCATCATGCTTTCTACCCGTGTCCATCATGCTGCCTACCCGTGTCCATCATGCTTTCTACCCGTGTCCATCATGCTTTCTACCCGTGTCCATCATGCTTTCTACCCGTGTCCATCATGCTTTCTACCCGTGTCCATCATGCTTTCTACCCGTGTCCATCATGCTGCCTACCCGTGTCCATCATGCAGCCTACCCGTGTCCATCATGCTTTCTACTCGTGTCCATCATGCTTTCTACCCGTGTCCATCATGCAGCCTATCCGTGTCCATCATGCAGCCTATCTGTGTCCATCATGCAGCCTACCCGTGTCCATCATGCTTTCTACTCGTGTCCATCATGCTTTCTACCCGTGTCCATCATGCAGCCTATCCGTGTCCATCATGCTGCCTACCCGTGTCCATCATGCTGCCTATCCGTGTCCATTATGCAGCCTATCCGTGTCCATCATGCTGCCTATCCGTGTCCATTATGCAGCCTATCCGTGTCCATCATGCTTTCTACTCGTGTCCATCATGCTTTCTACCCGTGTCCATCATGCAGCCTCCCCGTGTCCATCATGCAGCCTACCCGTCTCCATCATGTTGCCTACCCGTGTCCATCATGCTGCCTACCCATGTCCATCATGCTGCCTACCCGTGTCCATCATGCAGCCTACCCGTGTCCATCATGCAGCCTACCCGTGTCCATCATGCAGCCTATCCGTGTCCATCATGCTGCCTACCCGTGCCGAACAATGCAGCCTATCCGTGTCCATCATGCAGCCTATCCGTGTCCATTATGCAGCCTATCCGTGTCCATCATGCTGCCTACCCGTGCCGAACAATGCAGCCTATCCGTGTCCATCATGCAGCCTATCCGTGTCCATTATGCAGCCTATCCGTGTCCATCATGCTTTCTACTCGTGTCCATCATGCTTTCTACCCGTGTCCATCATGCAGCCTCCCCGTGTCCATCATGCAGCCTACCCGTCTCCATCATGTTGCCTACCCGTGTCCATCATGCTGCCTACCCATGTCCATCATGCTGCCTACCCGTGTCCATCATGCAGCCTACCCGTGTCCATCATGCAGCCTACCCGTGTCCATCATGCAGCCTACCCGTGTCCATCATGCTGCCTACCCGTGTCCATCATGCAGCCTACCCGTGTCCATCATGCTGCCTACCCGTGTCCATCATGCTGCCTACCCGTGTCCATGCAGCCTACCCGTGTCCGTCATGCTTTCTACCCGTGTCCGTCATGCTTTCTACCCGTGTCCATCATGCTTTCTACCCGTGTCCATCATGCTTTCTACCCGTGTCCATCATGCTGCCTATCCGTGTCCATCATGCAGCCTATCCGTGTCCATCATGCTTTCTACCCGTGTCCATCATGCAGCCTATTCGTGTCCTTCATGCTGCCTACCCGTGTCCATCATGCTGCCTACCCGTGTCCATCATGCAGCCTACCCGTGTCCATCATGCTGCCTACCCATGTCCATCATGCTGCCTACCCGTGTCCATCATGCAGCCTACCCGTGTCCATCATGCTGCCTACCCGTGTCCATCATGCTGCCTATCCGTGTCCATCAAGCTTTTTACCCGTGTCCATCATGCAGCCTACCCGTGTCCATCATGCAGCCTAGCCATGTCCATCATGCTGCCTACCCGTGTCCATCATGCTGCCTACCCGTGTCCATCATGCAGCCTACCCGTGTCCATCATGCTTTCTACCCGTGTCCATCATGCTGCCTATCCCTGTCCATCATGCTGCCTACCCGTGTCCATCATGCAGCCTAGCCATGTCCATCATGCTGCCTACCCGTGTCCATCATGCAGCCTACCCGTGTCCATCATGCTTTCTACCCGTGTCCATCATGCTGCCTATCCGTGTCCATCATGCTGCCTATCCGTGTCCATCATGCAGCCTACCCATGTCCATCATGCAGCCTACCCGTGTCCATCATGCAGCCTACCCGTGTCCATCATGCTGCCTACCCGTGTCCATCATGCTGCCTACTCGTGTCCATCATGTTGCCTATCCGTGTCCATCATGCTGCCTACCCGTGTCCATCATGCTTTCTACCCGTGTCCATCATGCTGCTTACCCATGCCGAACAATGCAGCCTACCCGTGTACATCATGCAGCTTACCCGTGTCCATCATGCTGCCTACCCGTGTCCATCATGCAGCCTAGCCGTGTCCATCATGCTGCCTATCCGTGTCCATCATGCTGCCTACCCGTGTCCATCATGCTTTCTACCCGTGTCCATCATGTTGCCTATCCATGTCCATCATGCTGCCTATCCGTGTCCATCATGCTTTCTACCCGTGTCCATCATGCTTTCTACCCGTGTCCATCATGCTGCCTACCCGTGTCCATCATGCTTTCTACCCGTGTCCATCATGTTGCCTATCCATGTCCATCATGCTGCCTATCCGTGTCCATCATGCTTTCTACCCGTGTCCATCATGCTTTCTACCCGTGTCCATCATGCTGCCTATCCGTGTCCATCATGCTGCCTATCCGTGTCCATCATGCAGCCTACCCGTGTCCATCATGCTGCCTACCCATGCCGAACAATGCAGCCTATCTGTGTCCATCATGCAGCCTACCCGTGTCCATCATGCTTTCTACCCGTGTCCATCATGAAGCCTACCCGTGTCCATCATGCTGCCTACCCGTGTCCATCATGCTGCCTACCCGTGTCCATCATGCTGCCTACCCGTGTCCATCATGCTTTCTACCCGTGTCCATCATGCTGCCTACCCGTGTCCATCATGCTGCCTATCCGTGTCCATCATGCTGCCTACCCGTGTCCATCATGCAGCCTACCCGTGTCCATCATGCAGCCTACCCGTGTCCATCATGCAGCCTACCCGTGTCCATCATGCAGCCTACCCGTGTCCATCATGCTGCCTACCCGTGTCCATCATGCTGCCTACCCCTGCCAAACAATGCAGCCTATCCGTGTCCATCATGCAGCCTACCCGTGTCCATCATGCTGCCTACCCGTGTCCACCATGCTGCCTACCCGTGTCCATCATGCAGCCTACCCGTGTCCATCATGCAGCCTACCCGTGTCCATCATGCAGCCTACCCGTGTCCATCATGCTGCCTACCCGTGTCCATCATGCTGCCTACCCCTGCCAAACAATGCAGCCTATCCGTGTCCATCATGCAGCCTACCCGTGTCCATCATGCTGCCTACCCGTGTCCACCATGCTGCCTACCCGTGTCCATCATGCTGCCTACCCGTGTCCACCATGCTGCCTACCCGTGTCCATCATGCTGCCTACCCGTGTCCACCATGCTGCCTACCCGTGTCCATCATGCTGCCTACCCGTGTCCACCATGCTGCCTACCCGTGTCCATCATGCTGCCTAGCCGTGTCCATCATGCTGCCTATCCGGGTCCATCATGCAGCCTACCCGTGTCCATCATGCTGCCTATCCGTGTCCATCATGCAGCCTATCCGTGTCCATCATGCAGCCTACCCGTGTCCATCATGCTGCCTACCCGTGTCCATCATGCTGCCTACCCGTGTCCATCATGCTGCCTATCCGTGTCCATCATGCTGCCTACCTGTGTCCATCATGCTGCCTACCCGTGTCCATCATGCAGCCTACCCGTGTCCATCATGCTTTCTACCCGTGTCCATCATGCTTTCTACCCGTGTCCATCATGCTTTCTACCCGTGTCCATCATGCTTTCTACCCGTGTCCATCATGCTTTCTACCCGTGTCCATCATGCTGCCTATCCGTGTCCATCATGCTGCCTATCCGTGTCCATCATGCTGCCTACCCGTGTCCATCATGCTTTCTACCCGTGTCCATCATGCTGCCTACCCGTGTCCATCATGCTTTCTACCCGTGTCCATCATGCTTTCTACCCGTGTCCATCATGCTGCCTACCCGTGTCCATCATGCTTTCTACCCGTGTCCATCATGCTTTCTACCCGTGTCCATCATGCTTTCTACCCGTGTCCATCATGCTTTCTACCCGTGTCCATCATGCTTTCTACCCGTGTCCATCATGCTGCTTATCCGTGTCCATCATGCAGCCTATCCGTGTCCATCATGCTGCCTATCCGTGTCCATCATGCAGCCTACCCGTGTCCATCATGCAGCCTACCCATGTCCATCATGCTGCCTACCCGTGCCGAACAATGCAGCCTATCCGTGTCCATCATGCAGCCTATCCGTGTCCATTATGCAGCCTATCCGTGTCCATCATGCTGCCTACCCGTGTCCATCATGCAGCCTATCCGTGTCCATTATGCTGCCTACCCGTGTCCATCATGCTTTCTACCCGTGTCCATCATGCTTTCTACCCGTGTCCATCATGCTTTCTACCCGTGTCCATCATGCTTTCTACCCGTGTCCATCATGCTGCCTATCCGTGTCCATCATGCAGCCTATCCGTGTCCATCATGCTTTCTACTCGTGTCCATCATGCTTTCTACCCGTGTCCATCATGCAGCCTATCCGTGTCCATCATGCTTTCTACTCGTGTCCATCATGCTTTCTACCCGTGTCCATCATGCAGCCTCCCCGTGTCCATCATGCAGCCTACCCGTCTCCATCATGTTGCCTACCCGTCTCCATCATGTTGCCTACCCGTCTCCATCATGTTGCCTACCCGTGTCCATCATGCTGCCTACCCGTGTCCATCATGCAGCCTACCCGTGTCCATCATGTTGCCTACCCGTGTCCATCATGCTGCCTACCCGTGTCCATCATGCTGCCTACCCGTGTCCATCATGCAGCCTACCCGTGTCCATCATGCTGCCTACCCGTGTCCATCATGCAGCCTACCCGTGTCCATCATGCTGCCTATCCGTGTCCATCATGCAGCCTACCCGTGTCCATCATGCTGCCTACCCGTGTCCATGCAGCCTACCCGTGTCTATCATGCTTTCTACCCGTGTCCATCATGCTTTCTACCCGTGTCCATCATGCAGCCTACCCGTGTCCATCATGCAGCCTACCCGTGTCCATCATGCTGCCTACCCGTGTCCATCATGCTGCCTATCCGTGTCCATCATGCAGCCTACCCGTGTCCATCATGCTGCCTACCCGTGTCCATGCAGCCTACCCGTGTCTATCATGCTTTCTACCCGTGTCCATCATGCTTTCTACCCGTGTCCATCATGCTTTCTACCCGTGTCCATCATGCAGCCTATCCTTGCCGAACAATGCAGCCTATCCATGTCCATCATGCAGCCTATTCGTGTCCTTCATGCTGCCTACCCGTGTCCATCATGCTGCCTACCCGTGTCCATCATGCAGCCTATCCGTGTCCATCATGCAGCCTATTCGTGTCCTTCATGCTGCCTACCCGTGTCCATCATGCTGCCTACCCGTGTCCATCATGCAGCCTACCCGTGTCCATCATGCTGCCTACCCATGTCCATCATGCTGCCTACCCGTGTCCATCATGCAGCCTACCCGTGTCCATCATGCTGCCTTCCCGTGTCCATCATGCTGCCTATCCGTGTCCATCAAGCTTTTTACCCGTGTCCATCATGCAGCCTACCCGTGTCCATCATGCAGCCTAGCCATGTCCATCATGCTGCCTACCCGTGTCCATCATGCAGCCTACCCGTGTCCATCATGCTGCCTACCCGTGTCCATCATGCAGCCTACCCGTGTCCATCATGCTTTCTACCCGTGTCCATCATGCTGCCTATCCCTGTCCATCATGCTGCCTACCCGTGTCCATCATGCAGCCTAGCCATGTCCATCATGCTGCCTACCCGTGTCCATCATGCAGCCTACCCGTGTCCATCATGCTTTCTACCCGTGTCCATCATGCTGCCTATCCGTGTCCATCATGCTGCCTATCCGTGTCCATCATGCAGCCTACCCATGTTCATCATGCAGCCTACCCGTGTCCATCATGCTGCCTACCCGTGTCCATCATGCTGCCTACCCGTGTCCATCATGCTGCCTACCCGTGTCCATCATGCTGCCTACCCGTGTCCATCATGCTGCCTACCCGTGTCCATCATGCTGCCTACCCGTGTCCATCATGCTGCCTACCCGTGTCCATCATGCTGCCTACCCGTGTCCATCATGCTGCCGATCCGTGTCCATCATGCAGCCTACCCATGTCCATCATGCAGCCTACCCGTGTCCATCATGCTGCCTACCCGTGTCCATCATGCTGCCTACCCGTGTCCATCATGCTGCTTACCCGTGTCCATCATGCTTTCTACCCGTGTCCATCATGCAGCCTATCCGTGTCCATTATGCAGCCTACCCGTGTCCATCATGCTTTCTACCCGTGTCCATCATGCTTTCTACCCGTGTCCATCATGCTTTCTACCCGTGTCCATCATGCAGCCTATCCGTGTCCATCATGCAGCCTATCCGTGTCCATCATGCTTTCTACTCGTGTCCATCATGCTTTCTACCCGTGTCCATCATGCAGCCTCCCCGTGTCCATCATGCAGCCTACCCGTCTCCATCATGTTGCCTACCCGTCTCCATCATGTTGCCTACCCGTCTCCATCATGTTGCCTACCCGTGTCCATCATGCTGCCTACCCGTGTCCATCATGCAGCCTACCCGTGTCCATCATGTTGCCTACCCGTGTCCATCATGCTGCCTACCCGTGTCCATCATGCAGCCTACCCGTGTCCATCATGCAGCCTACCCGTGTCCATCATGCTGCCTATCCGTGTCCATCATGCAGCCTACCCGTGTCCATCATGCTGCCTACCCGTGTCCATGCAGCCTACCCGTGTCTATCATGCTTTCTACCCGTGTCCATCATGCTTTCTACCCGTGTCCATCATGCTTTCTACCCGTGTCCATCATGCAGCCTACCCGTGTCCATCATGCTTTCTACCCGTGTCCATCATGCTTTCTACCCGTGTCCATCATGCAGCCTATCCGTGCCGAACAATGCAGCCTATCCATGTCCATCATGGTTTCTACCCGTGTCCATCATGCAGCCTATTCGTGTCCTTCATGCTGCCTACCCGTGTCCATCATGCTGCCTACCCGTGTCCATCATGCAGCCTACCCGTGTCCATCATGCAGCCTACCCGTGTCCATCATGCTGCCTACCCGTGTCCATCATGCTGCCTACCCGTGTCCATCATGCTGCCTATCCGTGTCCATCAAGCTTTTTACCCGTGTCCATCATGCAGCCTACCCGTGTCCATCATGCAGCCTACCCGTGTCCATCATGCAGCCTACCCGTGTCCATCATGCTTTCTACCCGTGTCCATCATGCTGCCTATCCCTGTCCATCATGCAGCCTACCCGTGTCCATCATGCTTTCTACCCGTGTCCATCATGCTGCCTATCCGTGTCCATCATGCTGCCTATCCGTGTCCATCATGCAGCCTACCCGTGTCCATCATGCTGCCTACCCGTGTCCATCATGCTGCCTACCCGTGTCCATCATGCTGCCTACCCGTGTCCATCATGCTGCCTACCCGTGTCCATCATGCTGCCTATCCGTGTCCATCATGCTGCCTATCCGTGTCCATCATGCAGCCTACCCATGTCCATCATGCAGCCTACCCGTGTCCATCATGCTGCCTACCCGTGTCCATCATGCTGCCTACCCGTGTCCATCATGCTGCCTATCCGTGTCCATCAAGCTTTTTACCCGTGTCCATCATGCAGCCTACCCGTGTCCATCATGCAGCCTAGCCGTGTCCATCATGCTGCCTACCCGTGTCCATCATGCAGCCTACCCGTGTCCATCATGCTTTCTACCCGTGTCCATCATGCTGCCTATCCCTGTCCATCATGCTGCCTACCCGTGTCCATCATGCTTTCTACCCGTGTCCATCATGCTGCCTATCCCTGTCCATCATGCAGCCTACCCGTGTCCATCATGCTTTCTACCCGTGTCCATCATGCTGCCTATCCGTGTCCATCATGCTGCCTATCCGTGTCCATCATGCAGCCTACCCGTGTCCATCATGCTGCCTACCCGTGTCCATCATGCTGCCTACCCGTGTCCATCATGCTGCCTACCCGTGTCCATCATGCTGCCTACCCGTGTCCATCATGCTGCCTATCCGTGTCCATCATGCTGCCTATCCGTGTCCATCATGCAGCCTACCCGTGTCCATCATGCTGCCTACCCGTGTCCATCATGCTGCTTACCCATGCCGAACAATGCAGCCTACCCGTGTCCATCATGCAGCTTACCCGTGTCCATCATGCTGCCTACCCGTGTCCATCATGCTGCCTACCCGTGTCCATCATGCAGCCTAGCCGTGTCCATCATGCTGCCTATCCGTGTCCATCATGCTTTCTACCCGTGTCCATCATGTTGCCTATCCGTGTCCATTATGCAGCCTATCCGTGTCCATCATGCTGCCTACCCGTGTCCATCATGCTTTCTACCCGTGTCCATCATGCTTTCTACCCGTGTCCATCATGCTTTCTACCCGTGTCCATCATGCTTTCTACCCGTGTCCATCATGCTGCCTATCCGTGTCCATCATGCAGCCTATCCGTGTCCATCATGCAGCCTATCCGTGTCCATCATGCTTTCTACTCGTGTCCATCATGCTTTCTACCCGTGTCCATCATGCAGCCTATCCGTGTCCATCATGCTTTCTACCCGTGTCCATCATGCAGCCTCCCCGTGTCCATCATGCAGCCTACCCGTCTCCATCATGTTGCCTACCAGTGTCCATCATGCTGCCTACCCGTGTCCATCATGCTGCCTACCCGTGTCCATCATGCAGCCTACCCGTGTCCATCATGCTGCCTACCCGTGTCCATCATGCTGCCTACCCGTGTCCATCATGCAGCCTACCCGTGTCCATCATGCTGCCTATCCGTGTCCATCATGCAGCCTACCCGTGTCCATCATGCTGCCTACCCGTGTCCATGCAGCCTACCCGTGTCTATCATGCTTTCTACCCGTGTCCATCATGCTTTCTACCCGTGTCCATCATGCTTTCTACCCGTGTCCATCATGCTGCCTATCCGTGTCCATCATGCAGCCTATCCGTGTCCATCATGCTTTCTATCCGTGTCCATCATGCAGCCTATCCATGTCCATCATGGTTTCTACCCGTGTCCATCATGCAGCCTATTCGTGTCCTTCATGCTGCCTACCCGTGTCCATCATGCTGCCTACCCGTGTCCATCATGCAGCCTACCCGTGTCCATCATGCTTTCTACCCGTGTCCATCATGCTTTCTACCCGTGTCCATCATGCAGCCTATCCGTGCCGAACAATGCAGCCTATCCATGTCCATCATGGTTTCTACCCGTGTCCATCATGCAGCCTATTCGTGTCCTTCATGCTGCCTACCCGTGTCCATCATGCTGCCTACCCGTGTCCATCATGCAGCCTACCCGTGTCCATCATGCTGCCTACCCGTGTCCTTCATGCTGCCTACCCGTGTCCATCATGCTGCCTACCCGTGTCCATCATGCAGCCTACCCGTGTCCATCATGCAGCCTACCCGTGTCCATCATGCTGCCTACCCGTGTCCATCATGCAGCCTACCCGTGTCCATCATGCTTTCTACCCGTGTCCATCATGCTGCCTATCCCTGTCCATCATGCTGCCTACCCGTGTCCATCATGCAGCCTAGCCATGTCCATCATGCTGCCTACCCGTGTCCATCATGCAGCCTACCCGTGTCCATCATGCTTTCTACCCGTGTCCATCATGCTGCCTATCCGTGTCCATCATGCTGCCTATCCGTGTCCATCATGCAGCCTACCCGTGTCCATCATGCTGCCTACCCGTGTCCATCATGCTGCCTACCCGTGTCCATCATGCTGCCTATCCGTGTCCATCATGCTGCCTATCCGTGTCCATCATGCAGCCTACCCATGTCCATCATGCAGCCTACCCGTGTCCATCATGCAGCCTACCCGTGTCCATCATGCTGCCTACCCGTGTCCATCATGCTGCCTACCCGTGTCCATCATGTTGCCTATCCGTGTCCATCATGCTGCCTACCCGTGTCCATCATGCTTTCTACCCGTGTCCATCATGCTGCTTACCCATGCCGAACAATGCAGCCTACCCGTGTACATCATGCAGCTTACCCGTGTCCATCATGCTGCCTACCCGTGTCCATCATGCTGCCTACCCGTGTCCATCATGCAGCCTAGCCGTGTCCATCATGCTGCCTATCCGTGTCCATCATGCTGCCTACCCGTGTCCATCATGCTTTCTACCCGTGTCCATCATGTTGCCTATCCATGTCCATCATGCTGCCTATCCGTGTCCATCATGCTTTCTACCCGTGTCCATCATGCTTTCTACCCGTGTCCATCATGCTGCCTATCCGTGTCCATCATGCTGCCTATCCGTGTCCATCATGCAGCCTACCCGTGTCCATCATGCTGCCTACCCATGCCGAACAATGCAGCCTATCTGTGTCCATCATGCAGCTTACCCGTGTCCATCATGCTTTCTACCCGTGTCCATCATGAAGCCTACCCGTGTCCATCATGCTGCCTACCCGTGTCCATCATGCTGCCTACCCGTGTCCATCATGCTTTCTACCCGTGTCCATCATGCTGCCTACCCGTGTCCATCATGCTGCCTACCCGTGTCCATCATGCTGCCTACCCGTGTCCATCATGCTGCCTACCCGTGTCCATCATGCTTTCTACCCGTGTCCATCATGCTGCCTATCCGTGTCCATCATGCTGCCTACCCGTGTCCATCATGCAGCCTACCCGTGTCCATCATGCAGCCTACCCGTGTCCATCATGCAGCCTACCCGTGTCCATCATGCTGCCTACCCGTGTCCATCATGCTGCCTACCCCTGCCAAACAATGCAGCCTATCCGTGTCCATCATGCAGCCTACCCGTGTCCATCATGCAGCCTACCCGTGTCCATCATGCTGCCTACCCGTGTCCACCATGCTGCCTACCCGTGTCCATCATGCTGCCTAGCCGTGTCCATCATGCTGCCTATCCGGGTCCATCATGCAGCCTACCCGTGTCCATCATGCTGCCTATCCGTGTCCATCATGCAGCCTATCCGTGTCCATCATGCAGCCTACCCGTGTCCATCATGCTGCCTACCCGTGTCCATCATGCTGCCTACCCGTGTCCATCATGCTGCCTATCCGTGTCCATCATGCTGCCTACCTGTGTCCATCATGCTGCCTACCCGTGTCCATCATGCAGCCTACCCGTGTCCATCATGCTGCCTACCCGTGTCCATCATGCTGCCTACCCGTGTCCATCATGCTGCCTATCCGTGTCCATCATGCTTTCTACCCGTGTCCATCATGCTTTCTACCCGTGTCCATCATGCTTTCTACCCGTGTCCATCATGCTGCCTATCCGTGTCCATCATGCTGCCTACCCGTGTCCATCATGCTGCCTACCCGTGTCCATCATGCTTTCTACCCGTGTCCATCATGCTTTCTACCCGTGTCCATCATGCTTTCTACCCGTGTCCATCATGCTGCCTATCCGTGTCCATCATGCTGCCTATCCGTGTCCATCATGCTGCCTACCCGTGTCCATCATGCTGCCTACCCGTGTCCATCATGCTTTCTACCCGTGTCCATCATGCTTTCTACCCGTGTCCATCATGCTGCCTACCCGTGTCCATCATGCTTTCTACCCGTGTCCATCATGCTTTCTACCCGTGTCCATCATGCTTTCTACCCGTGTCCATCATGCTTTCTACCCGTGTCCATCATGCTTTCTACCCGTGTCCATCATGCTTTCTACCCGTGTCCATCATGCTGCTTATCCGTGTCCATCATGCAGCCTATCCGTGTCCATCATGCTGCCTACCCGTGTCCATCATGCTGCCTATCCGTGTCCATCATGCAGCCTACCCGTGTCCATCATGCTTTCTACCCGTGTCCATCATGCAGCCTATCCGTGTCCATCATGCTGCCTACCCATGTCCATCATGCTGCCTATCCGTGTCCATCATGCAGCCTACCCGTGTCCATCATGCAGCCTACCCATGTCCATCATGCTGCCTACCCGTGCCGAACAATGCAGCCTATCCGTGTCCATCATGCAGCCTATCCGTGTCCATTATGCAGCCTATCCGTGTCCATCATGCTGCCCACCCGTGTCCATCATGCAGCCTATCCGTGTCCATTATGCTGCCTACCCGTGTCCATCATGCTTTCTACCCGTGTCCATCATGCTTTCTACCCGTGTCCATCATGCTTTCTACCCGTGTCCATCATGCTTTCTACCCGTGTCCATCATGCTGCCTATCCGTGTCCATCATGCAGCCTATCCGTGTCCATCATGCAGCCTATCCGTGTCCATCATGCTTTCTACTCGTGTCCATCATGCTTTCTACCCGTGTCCATCATGCAGCCTATCCGTGTCCATCATGCAGCCTATCCGTGTCCATCATGCTTTCTACTCGTGTCCATCATGCAGCCTCCCCGTGTCCATCATGCAGCCTACCCGTCTCCATCATGTTGCCTACCCGTGTCCATCATGCTGCCTACCCGTGTCCATCATGCAGCCTACCCGTGTCCATCATGTTGCCTACCCGTGTCCATCATGCTGCCTACCCGTGTCCATCATGCAGCCTACCCGTGTCCATCATGCTGCCTACCCGTGTCCATCATGCTGCCTATCCGTGTCCATCATGCAGCCTACCCGTGTCCATCATGCTGCCTACCCGTGTCCATGCAGCCTACCCGTGTCTATCATGCTTTCTACCCGTGTCCATCATGCTTTCTACCCGTGTCCATGCAGCCTACCCGTGTCTATCATGCTTTCTACCCGTGTCTATCATGCTTTCTACCCGTGTCCATCATGCTTTCTACCCGTGTCCATCATGCAGCCTATCCGTGTCCATCATGCAGCCTACCCGTGTCCATCATGCTGCCTACCCGTGTCCATGCAGCCTACCCGTGTCTATCATGCTTTCTACCCGTGTCCATCATGCTTTCTACCCGTGTCCATCATGCAGCCTATCCATGTCCATCATGGTTTCTACCCGTGTCCATCATGCAGCCTATTCGTGTCCATCATGCTGCCTCCCCGTGTCCATCATGCTGCCTCCCCGTGTCCATCATGCTGCCTACCCATGTCCATCATGCTGCCTACCCGTGTCCATCATGCAGCCTACCCGTGTCCATCATGCTGCCTTCCCGTGTCCATCATGCTGCCTATCCGTGTCCATCAAGCTTTTTACCCGTGTCCATCATGCAGCCTACCCTTGTCCATCATGCAGCCTAGCCATGTCCATCATGCTGCCTACCCGTGTCCATCATGCAGCCTACCCGTGTCCATCATGCAGCCTACCCGTGTCCATCATGCTTTCTACCCGTGTCCATCATGCTGCCTATCCCTGTCCATCATGCTGCCTACCCGTGTCCATCATGCAGCCTAGCCATGTCCATCATGCTGCCTACCCGTGTCCATCATGCAGCCTACCCGTGTCCATCATGCTTTCTACCCGTGTCCATCATGCTGCCTATCCGTGTCCATCATGCTGCCTATCCGTGTCCATCATGCAGCCTACCCATGTCCATCATGCAGCCTACCCGTGTCCATCATGCTGCCTACCCGTGTCCATCATGCTGCCTACCCGTGTCCATCATGCTGCCTACCCGTGTCCATCATGCTGCCTATCCGTGTCCATCATGCTGCCTATCCGTGTTCATCATGCAGCCTACCCATGTCCATCATGCAGCCTACCCGTGTCCATCATGCTGCCTACCCGTGTCCATCATGCTGCTTACCCGTGTCCATCATGCTTTCTACCCGTGTCCATCATGCAGCCTATCCGTGTCCATCATGCTTTCTACTCGTGTCCATCATGCTTTCTACCCGTGTCCATCATGCAGCCTCCCCGTGTCCATCATGCAGCCTACCCGTCTCCATCATGTTGCCTACCCGTCTCCATCATGTTGCCTACCCGTCTCCATCATGTTGCCTACCCGTGTCCATCATGCTGCCTACCCGTGTCCATCATGCAGCCTACCCGTGTCCATCATGCAGCCTACCCGTGTCCATCATGCTGCCTACCCGTGTCCATCATGCAGCCTACCCGTGTCCATCATGCTGCCTATCCGTGTCCATCATGCAGCCTACCCGTGTCCATCATGCTGCCTACCCGTGTCCATGCAGCCTACCCGTGTCTATCATGCTTTCTACCCGTGTCCATCATGCTTTCTACCCGTGTCCATCATGCTTTCTACCCGTGTCCATCATGCAGCCTACCCGTGTCCATCATGCTTTCTACCCGTGTCCATCATGCTTTCTACCCGTGTCCATCATGCAGCCTATCCGTGCCGAACAATGCAGCCTATCCATGTCCATCATGGTTTCTACCCGTGTCCATCATGCAGCCTATTCGTGTCCTTCATGCTGCCTACCCGTGTCCATCATGCTGCCTACCCGTGTCCATCATGCAGCCTACCCGTGTCCATCATGCAGCCTACCCGTGTCCATCATGCTGCCTACCCGTGTCCATCATGCTGCCTACCCGTGTCCATCATGCTGCCTATCCGTGTCCATCAAGCTTTTTACCCGTGTCCATCATGCAGCCTACCCGTGTCCATCATGCAGCCTAGCCATGTCCATCATGCTGCCTACCCGTGTCCATCATGCAGCCTACCCGTGTCCATCATGCTGCCTACCCGTGTCCATCATGCAGCCTACCCGTGTCCATCATGCTTTCTACCCGTGTCCATCATGCTGCCTATCCCTGTCCATCATGCTGCCTACCCGTGTCCATCATGCTTTCTACCCGTGTCCATCATGCAGTCTATCCGTGTCCATCATGCTGCCTATCCCTGTCCATCATGCTGCCTACCCGTGTCCATCATGCTTTCTACCCGTGTCCATCATGCTGCCTATCCGTGTCCATCATGCTGCCTATCCGTGTCCATCATGCAGCCTACCCGTGTCCATCATGCTGCCTACCCGTGTCCATCATGCTGCCTACCCGTGTCCATCATGCTGCCTACCCGTGTCCATCATGCTGCCTACCCGTGTCCATCATGCTGCCTATCCGTGTCCATCATGCTGCCTATCCGTGTCCATCATGCAGCCTACCCATGTCCATCATGCAGCCTACCCGTGTCCATCATGCTGCCTACCCGTGTCCATCATGCTGCTTACCCATGCCGAACAATGCAGCCTACCCGTGTCCATCATGCAGCTTACCCGTGTCCATCATGCTGCCTACCCGTGTCCATCATGCTGCCTACCCGTGTCCATCATGCAGCCTAGCCGTGTCCATCATGCTGCCTATCCGTGTCCATCATGCTGCCTACCCGTGTCCATCATGCTTTCTACCCGTGTCCATCATGTTGCCTATCCATGTCCATCATGCAGCCTATCCGTGTCCATTATGCAGCCTATCCGTGTCCATCATGCTGCCTACCCGTGTCCATCATGCTGCCTATCCGTGTCCATCATGCTTTCTACCCGTGTCCATCATGCTTTCTACCCGTGTCCATCATGCTTTCTACCCGTGTCCATCATGCTTTCTACCCGTGTCCATCATGCTGCCTATCCGTGTCCATCATGCAGCCTATCCGTGTCCATCATGCTTTCTACTCGTGTCCATCATGCTGCCTATCCGTGTCCATCATGCAGCCTATCCGTGTCCATCATGCAGCCTATCCGTGTCCATCATGCTTTCTACCCGTGTCCATCATGCAGCCTATCCGTGTCCATCATGCTTTCTACCCGTGTCCATCATGCAGCCTCCCCGTGTCCATCATGCAGCCTACCCGTCTCCATCATGTTGCCTACCAGTGTCCATCATGCTGCCTACCCGTGTCCATCATGCAGCCTACCCGTGTCCATCATGCTGCCTACCCGTGTCCATCATGCTGCCTACCCGTGTCCATCATGCAGCCTACCCGTGTCCATCATGCTGCCTACCCGTGTCCATCATGCAGCCTACCCGTGTCCATCATGCTGCCTACCCGTGTCCATCATGCAGCCTACCCGTGTCCATCATGCAGCCTACCCGTGTCTATCATGCTTTCTACCCGTGTCCATCATGCTTTCTACCCGTGTCCATCATGCTTTCTACCCGTGTCCATCATGCTGCCTATCCGTGTCCATCATGCAGCCTATCCGTGTCCATCATGCTTTCTATCCGTGTCCATCATGCAGCCTATCCATGTCCATCATGGTTTCTACCCGTGTCCATCATGCAGCCTATTCGTGTCCTTCATGCTGCCTACCCGTGTCCATCATGCTGCCTACCCGTGTCCATCATGCAGCCTACCCGTGTCCATCATGCTGCCTACCCATGTCCATCATGCTGCCTACCCGTGTCCATCATGCAGCCTACCCGTGTCCATCATGCTGCCTACCCGTGTCCATCATGCTGCCTATCCGTGTCCATCAAGCTTTTTACCCGTGTCCATCATGCAGCCTACCCGTGTCCATCATGCAGCCTAGCCATGTCCATCATGCTGCCTACCCGTGTCCATCATGCAGCCTACCCGTGTCCATCATGCTGCCTGCCCGTGTCCATCATGCAGCCTACCCGTGTCCATCATGCTTTCTACCCGTGTCCATCATGCTGCCTATCCCTGTCCATCATGCTGCCTACCCGTGTCCATCATGCAGCCTAGCCATGTCCATCATGCTGCCTACCCGTGTCCATCATGCTTTCTACCCGTGTCCATCATGCTGCCTATCCGTGTCCATCATGCTGCCTATCCGTGTCCATCATGCAGCCTACCCATGTCCATCATGCAGCCTACCCGTGTCCATCATGCTGCCTATCCGTGTCCATCATGCTGCCTACCCGTGTCCATCATGCTGCCTACCCGTGTCCATCATGCTGCCTATCCGTGTCCATCATGCAGCCTACCCATGTCCATCATGCAGCCTACCCGTGTCCATCATGCTGCCTACCCGTGTCCATCATGCTGCTTACCCATGCCGAACAATGCAGCCTACCCGTGTCCATCATGCAGCTTACCCGTGTCCATCATGCTGCCTACCCGTGTCCATCATGCTGCCTACCCGTGTCCATCATGCAGCCTAGCCGTGTCCATCATGCTGCCTATCCGTGTCCATCATGCTGCCTACCCGTGTCCATCATGCTTTCTACCCGTGTCCATCATGTTGCCTATCCATGTCCATCATGCTGCCTATCCGTGTCCATCATGCTTTCTACCCGTGTCCATCATGCTTTCTACCCGTGTCCATCATGCTGCCTACCCGTGTCCATCATGCTGCCTATCCGTGTCCATCATGCAGCCTACCCGTGTCCATCATGCTGCCTACCCATGCCGAACAATGCAGCCTATCTGTGTCCATCATGCAGCCTACCCGTGTCCATCATGCTTTCTACCCGTTTCCATCATGAAGCCTACCCGTGTCCATCATGCTTTTTACCCGTGTCCATCATGCTTTTTACCCGTGTCCATCATGCTTTCTACCCGTGTCCATCATGCTGCCTATCCGTGTCCATCATGCAGCCTACCCGTGTCCATCATGCAGCCTACCCGTGTCCATCATGCAGCCTATCCGTGTCCATCATGCAGCCTATCCGTGTCCATCATGCAGCCTATCCGTGTCCATCATGCAGCCTACCCGTGTCCATCATGCTGCCTACCCGTGTCCATCATGCTGCCTACCCGTGTCCATCATGCAGCCTATCTGTGTGCATCATGCAGCCTACCCGTGTCCATCATGCTGCCTACCCGTGTCCATCATGCTGCCTACCCGTGTCCATCATGCTGCCTACCCGTGTTCATCATGCAGCCTATCCGTTTCCATCATGCAGCCTACCAGTGTCCATCATGCTGCCTACCCATGTCCATCATGCTGCCTATCTGTGTCCATCATGCTGCCTACCCATGTCCATCATGCTGCCTACCCGTGTTCATCATGCAGCCTACCCGTGTCCATCATGCAGCCTACCCGTGTCCATCATGCAGCCTACCCGTGTCCATCATGTTGCCTACCCGTGTCCATCATGCTGCCTACCCGTGTCCATCATGCTGCCTACCCGTGTCCATCATGCAGCCTATCCGTGTCCATCATGCAGCCTACCCGTGTCCATCATGCTGCCTACCCGTGTCCATCATGCAGCCTATCCGTGTCCATCATGCAGCCTACCCGTGTCTGTTATTGAAATGAAAGCTGTTAGTGATGTTCCTCGGGCTCTGATGATCAGACCGCCTGCTCCCCTCTCTTCTCCTCCGCGAGAGCTGGGCGAAGGACTCCCATACAACCCACTTGCCGGCGGTGCCCCCCCTAGTTCCCAGGCAGCCATAGCTCGCCAACCCGCAAAATGCGAGCAGGCAAGTGGAAATTTTGAGGGCTGCCATAATAGGTTGCTCCCAAGGCAGACACACACAATAGAACAATGGGATACAGGCACTTAACAAACACATAGCAACCCCCACCCCACCTCAAACCATCTAGCAATGGTCTCTGACGAAAGGTGGACTTTATCTTCATATATTCTTGAGGGAAATTGTCCAGAAATATTAATGTCACAAGTGAAAGAGACCCTTCATTCCTTCAACACAAACCACACATATAGAACCCGGGATAACAGGGGAAAAAGGAAATGCTGAGTCCGGTGTGGTTGTACGGTGAGTCTGAGTAGTGCAGATCAGACTGGGGTTCTCAGTCACCCCGTGTCCCTAATAGACACAGGGTGGGTATAGAACGGAGGAGTTCCCGGGCATTAATGGAGATCCCTATAGAACAGAGGAGTTCCCGGGCATTAATGGAGAGCCCTATAGAACGGAGGAGTTCCTGGGTACTAATGGAGAGCCCTATAGAACGGAGGAGTTCCTGGGTACTAATGGAGAGCCCTATAGAATGGAGGATTTACTGGGTACTAATGGAGAGCCCTATAGAATGGGGGAGTTCCTGGGTAATAATGGAGAGCCCTATAGAACGGAGGAGTTCCTGGATACTAATGGAGAGCCCTATAGAATGGGGGAGTTCCTGGGTACTAATGGAGAGCCCTATAGAACGGAGGAGTTCCTGGATACTAATGGAGAGCCCTATAGAACGGAGGAGTTCCTGGTACTAATGGAGAGCCCTATAGAATGGAGGAGTTCCTGGGTACTAATGGAGAGCCCTATAGAATGGGGGAGTTCCTGGGTACTAATGGAGAGCCCTATAGAATGGGGGAGTTCCTGGGTAATAATGGAGAGCCCTATAGAACGGAGGAGTTCCTGGATACTAATGGAGAGCCCTATAGAATGGGGGAGTTCCTGGGTACTAATGGAGAGCCCTATAGAACGGAGGAGTTCCTGGGTACTAATGGAGAGCCCGATAGAATGGAGGATTTCCTGGGTACTAATGGAGAGCCCTATAGAATGGGGGAGTTCCTGGGTAATAATGGAGAGCCCTATAGAATGGAGGAGTTCCTGGGTACTAATGGAGGGCCCTATAGAACGGAGGAGTTCCTGGATACTAATGGAGAGCCCTATAGAATGGGGGAGTTCCTGGGTACTAATGGAGAGCCCTATAGAATGGGGGAGTTCCTGGGTACTAATGGAGAGCCCTATAGAATGGGGAGTTCCTGGGTACTAATGGAGAGCCCTATAGAAGGGAGGAGTTCCTGGATACTAATGGAGAGCCCTATAGAACGGAGGAGTTCCTGGATACTAATGGAGAGCCCTATAGAATGGGGGAGTTCCTGGGTACTAATGGAGAGCCCTATAGAATGGGGGAGTTCCTGGGTACTAATGGAGAGCCCTATAGAATGGGGGAGTTCCTGGGTACTAATGGAGAGCCCTATAGAACGGAGGAGTTCCTGGGTACTAATGGAGAGCCCTATAGAATGGAGGATTTCCTGGGTACTAATGGAGAGCCCTATAGAATGGGGGAGTTCCTGGGTACTAATGGAGAGCCCTATAGAACGGAGGAGTTCCTGGATACTAATGGAGAGCCCTATAGAATGGGGGAGTTCCTGGGTACTAATGGAGAGCCCTATAGAATAGGGGAGTTCCTGGGTACTAATGGAGAGCCCTATAGTATGGAGGAGTTCCTGGGTACTAATGGAGGGCCCTATAGAATGGGGGAGTTCCTGGATACTATTGGAGAGCCCTATAGAACGGAGGAGTTCCTGGATACTAATGGAGAGCCCTATAGAATGGGGGAGTTCCTGGGTACTAATGGAGAGCCCTATAGAATAGGGGAGTTCCTGGGTACTAATGGAGAGCCCTATAGAACGGAGGAGTTCCTGGGTACTAATGGAGAGCCCTATAGAATGGGGGAGTTCCTGGATACTAATGGAGAGCCCTATAGAATTAAGGAGTTCCTGGGTAATAATGGAGAGCCCTATAGAATGGAGGAGTTCCTGGGTACTAATGGAGAGCCCTATAGAATGGAGGAGTTCCTGGGTACTAATGGAGAGCCCTATAGAAAGGAGGAGTCCCTGGGTACTAATGGAGAGCCCTATAGAACGGAGGAGTTCCTGGATACTAATGGAGAGCCCTATAGAACGGAGGAGTTCCTGGTACTAATGGAGAGCCCTATAGAATGGAGGAGTTCCTGGGTACTAATGGAGAGCCCTATAGAATGGGGGAGTTCCTGGGTACTAATGGAGAGCCCTATAGAATGGGGGAGTTCCTGGGTAATAATGGAGAGCCCTATAGAACGGAGGAGTTCCTGGGTACTAATGGAGAGCCCGATAGAATGGAGGATTTCCTGGGTACTAATGGAGAGCCCTATAGAATGGGGGAGTTCCTGGGTAATAATGGAGAGCCCTATAGAATGGAGGAGTTCCTGGGTACTAATGGAGGGCCCTATAGAACGGAGGAGTTCCTGGATACTAATGGAGAGCCCTATAGAATGGGGGAGTTCCTGGGTACTAATGGAGAGCCCTATAGAATGGGGGAGTTCCTGGGTACTAATGGAGAGCCCTATAGAATGGGGAGTTCCTGGGTACTAATGGAGAGCCCTATAGAAGGGAGGAGTTCCTGGATACTAATGGAGAGCCCTATAGAACGGAGGAGTTCCTGGATACTAATGGAGAGCCCTATAGAATGGGGGAGTTCCTGGGTACTAATGGAGAGCCCTATAGAATGGGGGAGTTCCTGGGTACTAATGGAGAGCCCTATAGAATGGGGGAGTTCCTGGGTACTAATGGAGAGCCCTATAGAACGGAGGAGTTCCTGGGTACTAATGGAGAGCCCTATAGAATGGAGGATTTCCTGGGTACTAATGGAGAGCCCTATAGAATGGGGGAGTTCCTGGGTACTAATGGAGAGCCCTATAGAACGGAGGAGTTCCTGGATACTAATGGAGAGCCCTATAGAATGGGGGAGTTCCTGGGTACTAATGGAGAGCCCTATAGAATAGGGGAGTTCCTGGGTACTAATGGAGAGCCCTATAGTATGGAGGAGTTCCTGGGTACTAATGGAGGGCCCTATAGAATGGGGGAGTTCCTGGATACTATTGGAGAGCCCTATAGAACGGAGGAGTTCCTGGATACTAATGGAGAGCCCTATAGAATGGGGGAGTTCCTGGGTACTAATGGAGAGCCCTATAGAATAGGGGAGTTCCTGGGTACTAATGGAGAGCCCTATAGAACGGAGGAGTTCCTGGGTACTAATGGAGAGCCCTATAGAATGGGGGAGTTCCTGGATACTAATGGAGAGCCCTATAGAATTAAGGAGTTCCTGGGTAATAATGGAGAGCCCTATAGAATGGAGGAGTTCCTGGGTACTAATGGAGAGCCCTATAGAATGGAGGAGTTCCTGGGTACTAATGGAGAGCCCTATAGAAAGGAGGAGTCCCTGGGTACTAATGGAGAGCCCTATAGAACGGAGGAGTTCCTGGGTACTAATGGAGAGCCCTATAGAATGGAGGAGTTCCTGGGTACTAATGGAGAGCCCTATAGAATGGAGGAGTTCCTGGGTACTAATGGAGAGCCCTATAGAACGGAGGAGTTCCTAGGTACTAATGGAGAGCCCTATAGAATGAGGGATTTCCTGGGTACTAATGGAGAGCCCTATAGAATGGGGGAGTTCCTGGGTAATAATGGAGAGCCCTAAAGAATGGAGGAGTTCCTGGGTACTAATGGAGGGCCCTATAGAACAGAGGAGTTCCTGGATACTAATGGAGAGCCCTATAGAATGGGGGAGTTCCTGGGTACTAATGGAGAGTCCTATAGAATGGGGGAGTTCCTGGGTACTAATGGAGAGCCCTATAGAATAGGGGAGTTCCTGGGTACTAATGGAGAGCCCTATAGAATGGAGGAGTTCCTGGGTACTAATGGAGGGCCCTATAGAACGGAGGAGTTCCTGGATACTAATGGAGAGCCCTATAGAATGGGGGAGTTCCTGGGTACTAATGGAGAGCCCTATAGAACGGAGGAGTTCCTGGATACTAATGGAGAGCCCTATAGAACAGAGGAGTTCCTGGTACTAATGGAGAGCCCTATAGAATGGAGGAGTTCCTGGGTACTAATGGAGAGCCCTATAGAATGGGGGAGTTCCTGCGTACTAATGGAGAGCCCTATAGAACGGAGGAGTTCCTGGGTACTAATGGAGAGCCCTATAGAATGGAGGATTTCCTGAGTACTAATGGAGAGCCCTATAGAATGGAGGAGTTCCTGGGTAATAATGGAGAGCCCTATAGAATGGAGGAGTTCCTGGGTACTAATGGAGGGCCCTATAGAACGGAGGAGTTCCTGGATACTAATGGAGAGCCCTATAGAATGGGGGAGTTCCTGGGTACTAATGGAGAGCCCTATAGAATGGGGGAGTTCCTGGGTACTAATGGAGAGCCCTATAGAACGGAGGAGTTCCTGGATACTAATGGAGATTCCTATAAAGCAGAGGAGTTCCTGGTAGTAATTGAGAGCCCTATAGAATGGAGGAGTTCCTGGGTACTAATGGAGAGCCCTATAGAACGGAGGAGTTCCTGGGTACTAATGGAGAGCTCTATAGAATGGGGGAGTTCCTGGGTACTAATGGAGAGCCCTATAGAACGGAGGAGTTCCTGGGTACTAATGGAGAGCCCTATAGAATGGAGGATTTCCTGGGTACTAATGGAGAGCCCTATAGAATGGGGGAGTTCCTGGGTAATAATGGAGAGCCCTAAAGAATGGAGGAGTTCCTGGGTACTAATGGAGGGCCCTATAGAACGGAGGAGTTCCTGGATACTAATGAAGAGCCCTATAGAATGGGGGAGTTCCTGGGTACTAATGGAGAGCCCTATAGAACGGAGGAGTTCCTGGATGCTAATGGAGAGCCCTATAGAATGGGGGAGTTCCTGGGTACTAATGGAGAGCCCTATAGAATAGGGGAGTTCCTGGGTACTAATGGAGAGCCCTATAGTATGGAGGAGTTCCTGGGTACTAATGGAGGGCCCTATAGAATGGGGGAGTTCCTGGATACTAATGGAGAGCCCTATAGAACGGAGGAGTTCCTGGGTACTAATGGAGAGCCCTATAGAATGGGGGAGTTCCTGGATACTAATGGAGAGCCCTATAGAATTAAGGAGTTCCTGGGTAATAATGGAGAGCCCTATAGAATGGAGGAGTTCCTGGGTACTAATGGACAGCCCTATAGAATGGAGGAGTTCCTGGGTACTAATGGAGAGCCCTATAGAATGGAGGAGTCCCTGGGTACTAATGGAGAGCCCTATAGAACGGAGGAGTTCCTGGGTACTAATGGAGAGCCCTATAGAATGGAGGAGTTCCTGGGTACTAATGGATAGCCCTATAGAATGGAGGAGTTCCTGGGTACTAATGGAGAGCCCTATAGAATGGAGGAGTTCCTGGGTACTAATGGAGAGCCCTATAGAATGGAGGAGTTCCTGGGTACTAATGGAGAGCCCTATAGAATAGGGGAGTTCCTGGGTACTAATGGAGAGCCCTATAGTATGGAGGAGTTCCTGGGTATTAATGGAGGGCCCTATAGAATGAGGGAGTTCCTGGGTACTAATGGAGAGCCCTATAGAATAGGGGAGTTCCTGGGTACTAATGGAGAGCCCTATAGTATGGAGGAGTTCCTGGGTATTAATGGAGGGCCCTATAGAATGGGGGAGTTCCTGGATACTAATGGAGAGCCCTATAGAACGGAGGAGTTCCTGGGTACTAATGGAGAGCCCTATAGAATGGGGGAGTTCCTGGATACTAATGGAGAGCCCTATAGAATTAAGGAGTTCCTGGGTAATAATGGAGAGCCCTATAGAATGGAGGAGTTCCTGGGTACTAATGGAGAGCCCTATAGAATGGAGGAGTTCCTGGGTACTAATGGAGAGCCCTATAGAATGGAGGAGTTCCTGGGTACTAATGGAGAGCCCTATAGAATGGATACTTTTCCAGGAATTATTTTGGAGTATAAAGTTGTGGAGATCTTCCGGAATCACTCAGGGATACAAAATCCTCTGGCAAACCTGAGAACGGGAAGAGTGAAAAGGGGAACATCTGGAACATCCGCCGTGATATCTAATAAATATTACTCATCATTCCACAGAACATCTTTATGTAATGTGATGGCTCAGCAGTCTGACATGCTGAGATGATAGGAGGAATAATTGTGAGACCCCTCCACCTCTTACATTCTTCTGCTACCTGGCTGCTTCTCTCTCCCCTCCCGCTCCCATTATTATGCAGTGCCCCCTCTGGAGTTTCTGGGATCTTCAGTGATGGCTCATCCAGGAAGTCAGGACCCTGTGTTACCCCATTACAGGGCCCTGTGTTACCCCCATTACAGGGCCCTGTGTTACCCCCATTACCGGGCCCTGTGTTATCCCCATTACAGGGCCCTGTGTTACCCCCATTACAGGGCCCTGTGTTACCCCCATTACAGGACCCTGTGTTACCCCATTACAGGATCCTGTGTTACCCCCAATTACAGGGCCATGTGTTACCTCCATTACAGGATCCTGTGTTATCCCCATTACAGGGCCCTGTGTTACCCCCATTACAGGACCCTGTGTTATCCCCATTACAGGGCCCTGTGTTACCTCCATTACAGGGCCATGTGTTACCCCCATTACAGGATCCTGTGTTATCCCCATTACAGGACCCTGTGTTACTCCCATTACAGGACCCTGTGTTACCCCCATTACAGGTCCTGTGTTACCCCCATTACAGGGCCCTATGTTACCCCCACTACAGGACCTTGTGTTATCCCCATTATAGGACCCTGTGTTACCCCCATTACAGGACCCTGTGTTACCCCTATTACAGGACCCTGTGTTACCCCTATTACAGGACCCTGTGTTATCCCCATCATAGGACCCTGTGTTACCCCCATTACAGGACCCTGTGTTACCCCTATCACAGGACCCTGTGTTACCCCTATTACAGGACCCTGTGTTACCCCCATTACAGGGCTGTGTGTTACCCCATTACAGCTCCTAATAAGCAGCAGACTCAAAACCAGATCACACAGCACACAGATCACACAATACACAGAGCACACAGCACCCAGATCACACAATACACAGAGCACACACAGCACCCAGATCACACAATACACAGAGCACACACAGCACCCAGATCACACAATACACAGAGCACACACAGCACCCAGATCACACAATACACAGAGCACACACAGAACCCAGATCACACAATACACAGAGCACACGACACAGAGCACACACAGCATCCAGAGCACACAACACAGAGAACACACAGCACCCAGATCACACAACACACAGAGCACACAGAGCACACAATGCACAAAGCACACAGAACACAACACAAAAAGTACACAATGCACAGAGTAAACAACACACAGAGCACACAGCACCAAGATCACACAATATACAGAGTACACAATACACTGCACATACTATACACAGAGCACACACCACAAAGAATACACAATTCACAGAGAACATAATACATAGAGCACATAACACACAGAGCGCACAATACACGGAGTAGACATGACACACAGAGCACACAATACACAGAGCACATAACACACAGAGCACACAATAAACGGAGTAGACATGACACACAGAGCACATAATCTTCCAGAATCACTCAGGGATACAAAATCCTCTGGCAAACCTGAGAACGGGAAGAGTGAAAAGGGGAACATCTGGAACATCCGCCGTGATATCTAATAAATATTACTTATCATTCCACAGAACATCTTTATGTAATGTGATGGCTCAGCAGTCTGACATGCTCAGATGATAGGAAGAATAATTGTGAGACCCCTCCACCTCTTACATTCTTCTGCTACCTGGCTGCTTCTCTCTCCCCTCCCGCTCCCATTGTTATGCAGTGTCCCCTCTGAAGTTCCTGGGATCTTCAGTGATGGCTCATCCAGGAAGTCAGGACCCTGTGTTACCCCAAATTACAGGGCCATGTGTTACCTCCATTACAGGATCCTGTGTTACCCCCATTACAGGATCATGTGTTACCCCCATTACAGGGCCCTGTGTTACCCCCATTACAGGGCCCTGTGTTACCCCCATTACAGGGCCCTGTGTTACCCCCATTACAGGACCCTGTGTTACCCCCATTACAGGACCCTGTGTTACCCCCATTACAGGACCCTGTGTTACCCCCATTACAGGATCCTGTGTTACCCCCATTACAGGACCCTGTGTTACCCCTATTACAGGACCATGTGTTACCCCCATTACAGGGCTGTGTGTTACCCCATTACAGCTCCTAATAAGCAGTAACTCAAAACCAGATCACACAATACACAGAGCACACGGCACCCAGATCACACAACACACAGAGCACACAACACAGAGCACGCACAGTACCCAGATCACACAACACACAGCACACAATGCAGCATCCAGATCACACAATACACAGAGCACACACAACACCCATATCACAAAATACACAGAGCACACACAACACCCAGATCACACAATACACAGAGCACACAACACAGAGCACGCACAGCACACAGAGCACACAACACAGCACACACAACACCCAGATCACAAAATATACAGAGCAGACAACACAGCGCCCAGATCACACAACACACAGAGCACACACAGATCACACAATACACAGAGCACACACAGCACCCAGATCACACAATACACAGAGCACACACAGCACCCAGATCACACAATACACAGAGCACACACAGCACCCAGATCACACAATACACAGAGCACACACAGCACCCAGATCACACAAGACACAGAGCACACACAGCACCCAGATCACACAACACACAGGGCACACACAGCACCCAGATCACACAACACACAGAGCACACACAGCACCCAGATCACACAACACACAGAGCACACACAGCACCCAGATCACACAATACACAGAGCACACAACACAGCATGCACAGCACCCAGATCACACAATGCACAGAGCACATAAAGCACCCAGATCACACAATACACAGAGCACACGCA
Organism: Aquarana catesbeiana; assembly: GCF_042186555.1. Classification (NCBI taxonomy): domain Eukaryota; kingdom Metazoa; phylum Chordata; class Amphibia; order Anura; family Ranidae; genus Aquarana; species Aquarana catesbeiana. Next base: position 1,727,700 of record NC_133329.1, on the reverse strand, counting down.
GCACCCAGCTCACACAACACACACAGCACACACAGAACCCAGATCACACAATACACAGAGCACATACAGCACCCAAATCACACAACACACAGAGCACACGACACTGAGAACACACAGCACCCAGACCACACAATACACAGAGCACACAACACAGAGCATGCACAGCACCCAGATCACACAATACACAGAGCACACAACACAGCATGCACTGCACCCAGATCACACAATACACAGAGCACACAACACAGAACACGCACAGCACACAGAGCACACACAGCACCCAGATCACACAATACACAGAGCACACGACACAGAGCACACACAGCACCCACAGCACACAACACAGAGAACACACAGCACCAAGATCACACAACACACAGAGCACACAACACACAGAGCACACAATGCACAGAGCACACAGAGCACACAATGCACAAAGCACACAGAACACAACACAAATAGTACACAATACACAGACTAAACAACACACAGAGCACACAGCACCCAGATCACACAATAAACGGAGTAGACATGACACACAGAGCACACAATCTTCCAGAATCACTAAGGGATACAAAATCCTCTGGCAAACCTGAGAACGGGAAGAGTGAAAAGGGGAACATCTGGAACATCTGCCGTGATATCTAATAAATATTACTTATCATTCCACAGAACATCTTTATGTAATGTGATGGCTCAGCAGTCTGACATGCTCAGATGATAGGAAGAATAATTGTGAGACCCCTCCACCTCTTACATTCTTCTGCTACCTGGCTGCTTCTCTCTCCCCTCCCGCTCCCATTGTTATGCAGTGTCCCCTCTGGAGTTCCTGGGATCTTCAGGGATGGCTCATCCAGGAAGTCAGGACCCTGTGTTACCCCAAATTACAGGGCCATGTGTTACCTCCATTACAGGATCCTGTGTTACCCCCATTACAGGATCATGTGTTACCCCCATTACAGGATCCTGTGTTACCCCCATTACAGGATCCTGTGTTTACCCCATTACAGGATTCTGTGTTATCCCTATTACAGGATCTTGTGTTACCCCCATTACAGGACCCTGTGTTATCCCCATTAGCTCCCCACTGCCTTGACATGGTTAACATTGTTCTAATCTGTCTCTGAACTACAGCTTTATTAAGACAGCTGGACTCTCTATGTCACTTCTGTAGGTCCCTGCCTATTGCTTTGCTGTTTCCAGGTGGATTAGGCATCTCATCAACTGAGCCTAAAGGATAAGGTTCTACCCTTTCCAAGCTCATTCCGCCAGATCTGTTGGTGCTTTTTTGGGGGTTTTCAGCATCAGGCATCGGATTCCCAGATTTGGTGTGATCACATGGTCTTCTGTTGACCTGTTTGGTAAGTTCTGCCAGATGGATGTCCATGCCTCTTCTGATGCCAGTTTGGTTGTAAGGGGCTTCATGCCGCTCTCCGTGTTCTATCGACCCATCGGTTAGGTGGTCCTACTGGCAATGTTTGCTGTGTTGCCCATTCTTAGCTGGACTGCTTTTGGATGTCACTATGGTATAAGAATTAAAGTAGCCTGTGTCTTGTAATGTACACTTAGAAGGAGATGCGGGGCAGGGACATCCCGCTGTCCACCTGGTCCAATCAGACAATGCTGTGCATTCATTCAGAAAATGCACGGCATTCTCTAATTTCTATATAATGCTCTCAGCCAAGAAGCGGATGAACAAGCGGAACAAAAAGAAAACCAGCCCGGCCCCAGCAGCACCATCCGAGGGTGAGATACAAAGACTTTTCCGGCTCTCCCAGTCAGGGACACGGGAATCCAAGATGGCGGAACCGCGTGCTTCACACCCTTTGGACCTGGACACGGAGACAGCTCCACCATCACCAGAGAGATCCATAAGCCCAGTCTTGTATCACAGCTCCCCACTGGCCCCATCCACCGACCCGAGGAGCTCTCTGCACCTGCCCTTGACCTACCGGGCGGATGCTGAACTAAAAGCTATTCTGCAAGCTCTTCCAACAAAGGCAGACATAGAGGCCCTGGTGGGAAGGGTAGAGACCGCACATAAGAAAGAGATTAAGGCCGTCAAACAAGAGGTCCAGACACTGAATACCAGGCTGACAGCGGGCGAATCCTCCCTGTCAGCATTGAGCAAGAGGGTTACTGCTTTGGAGTCCTCCCAGAACAATCATGCCGAGACGATGGTCGAACTGCAGCTCCAAATGGAAGAGATGGAAGTCCGGAGCCGCAGAAATAATCTGCGCCTCCGCGGATTACCAGAGGCGACGACTCCATCAGATCTAACAGCCACGGTCATGGACATTTTTAGTAAGGTGGCGGGCGAACAACTCCTGGAATGAGTGGAGTTCGACCGGATCCATAGGGCCTTGGGCCCCCGCCCGTCTGACCCCTCCAGACCTTGGGATGTGATCTGTCATTTACACCATTACTCCGACAAAGAGATCATTGCCCGCGGAGCCTGGGACACAGGCGAAGTGGAGTTCAATGGTGCATCAGTGAGGATCCTGCCAGACATTTCCAGGGTGACTCTACAGTGCCGAGCTATCCTGAAGCCGCTCTTAGACCTAGCCAGGAGGCACAACACTACAAACCAATGTGGCTTCCCCCTGTCGCTCACCTTTCGGAAAGGCCAGCAGTCCTTTGTGCTGAGATCTCCAGATTCTCTACCAGCCCTCTTCACCTTTCTGGCGGCGGAACCGATCGTGATCCCAGACTGGCTGGGCTACATCCCACGTTTCCAGGGCCGGCCGAGCGTTCCAGGATCCCACGGAGGTCAGCAACGCAGACCGCAGAGAAGCAGCAGACATTCGCGCACGCTATCCCAAGAAGAGATCCGGGAAGCGTCAGTAACCTCCAGCCATACACCTACCGCACTGACCTGATACTTTTCTGCCCCTACCTGTCCCCCAATTTGGTACCCATTGGATCACACCGCACCCTTGATCTACAACCCGGCCCTTTGGGGTTTGAGTTCCCCCCCTCCCCTGTGAGTGAGATACTTTCACAATCGTGCCCCACGTGGGTCTGCTCCGCTTCCCCCCCAAGAAGTCCAGATACTGCCTTCTCCACAGAGACTGATATGATCATTGTGCACCCCCCCGGAACCCGCTGGACCCAAGCATTGTGCCGCGGATTGACCTGGTCTCCGACCCCATTCTTGTGACCATTCACATGGATCTCCGTAAACCCGCGAGTTATATCAGCCCCTTGCCTGGTTGAACTCTGATGTGTTACTTGTTATCTGTTGTTGGGTGGCGGGAACATAAGGGGGTTGGGAGACTGGTGTATATGAGATGCTCACCAGCTCTCCCACAGGACTGAAGACCGGAGATTGTCATTTTGGGTCTGTGAGGAGATAGTATGTGGATATGCGGGTGCGGAGAAGCCTATTAACATTATGGGGTGTATATGTGTTCACGTTGTTGCGGGGCCCGTCCTCTTGGGGTGATCGCTGAAGTCCTCGACATTGGAGGAGTGAGACCGGCGGTCCCCCAGGGGTGGGGCGGGAGCGGTTGACTGACAGCGGGGGAAGGGAAGCTGCTATCTGGAGAGGTTGCGACCCCCTATTCGAGGAGGTGCGAATGGATGGAGAACCCCCCCCCGATTGAAATATCTGAGGGGGTTGCTCACTTAGCTGCAGCCGAGAGGGCCCTGCCCACCCTCATCCACCGCTCTCTGGAGACATAAATGGGGGATTTCCTTCCTCCCTCCACCGTCATTTTCTGAGGGGTTGATAGTGCAAAAAAGAAATGTTGCATTGGGAACGGGACGGGTAGGAGATCTATGCTGCTTTAAAATTGATGTGGCCGCAAGATGTTGCAGAGAGCCGCGACGGGGAGTCCACCGGGCTTGCTGTTGCGCCTTTCTGGCTAATGCTACCATAATATCTTTTATTTGAAATACTCCAAACTGCCAACCTGTTGGAAACTGTTTCAGCTTGCAGCTTCAAATGTTATTAGTTTTTCCTTATTATTGTTTAATTTTTCTTTCTTCGGGATGTGGTTGGGGTGGGTGGCTGGGGGCCCCGGGACCTCTCTCCTTGGTCATAGACACCCATTCTCCCAAATAGGCCCTCACACACACCCGGAGCTCCGGTAGTGGGTGACCTTCAAGCTATTTGCTTGTATAGCTAACTTCCCCCCTGTAGAGACAGGAAACTCAGCCCTGTCCTAACTCCAACTCCCCTCCCCCCTCACTCCCCTCACCCACGTCCCCAGCCTTTCCTCATCCCTCCTTCTTCCCCATGGTCTAACTAATCCTTCCCCCACCTGAGGTACCTTCCTCCTTCTGTAACCCATCCCCCCCCTCCTTTTTCTTGAAGACATGGAGGTGGACGCCATAAAAGTGATTTCCCTCAATGCGAAGGGCCTAAATATAGCCGAGAAGAGGCGCACGCTGCTACAAGAGCTCGAAGGCTCACACGTGGACATTGCCTTTATCCAGGAAACACACTTCAAAAACAACAAACTCCCTTTCCTTCAAAAACAAATACTATCCTCTGGCATACCATTCCACTAATCCCACATCCAAATCCAAAGGAGTCTCCATTTTACTATCAAGTAAATTACCCTGGCAATGCCAAGCTGTCGTCACAGACCCAGAGGGACGTTTTGTGTTCCTTAAGGGACTGGTTGGAGATGTGCAATTCACCCTAGCCACGTTATACGCTCCCAACGACCACCAAGATAGGTTTATCAAACCTACACTGGACAAGTTACTAGAATTCAAAGCAGGCCAGCTTATCCTAGGTGGGGACTTCAATATCCCTCTGGTCCCCTCCTCTGATACCTCCTTGGGCAATTCCTCCGTCCCGCCTGCATACAGGAAACGAATAGCACAAGCCCTTCATAGAGCTCAGCTGATTGACGTGTGGCGACTACAACACTCGGGAGAACGGGATTATACATTCTACTCCCCTCCACATAAGTTGTATACCAGAATAGACCTCTTCACGATACCCCATGACCAATTACACCTAGTGTGTAACACCACCATCGGCCAGATTACGTGGTCGGACCACGCTCCCATTTCCCTCACCTACATCCTCTCGGAGAGACCCTCACCTAGATTTCGATTTTGGCGTCTGAACGAGAGCCTCCTGCAGATCCCAGAGGTTCTAGTGGACGTGACTAAAGAAATGACACTATACTTTCGGGAAAATGACATACAAGACTGCGACCCGGGTTCCCTTTGGGAAGCGCATAAAACGGTCCTTAGAGGGATTTTTATCAAACATGGAGCGCGAATCAAGAAAGAACGCAACGTCCAACTTGCTGGCTTACTCAACAAAATAACCACCGCGGAATCGCATCACAAATGCTAGAGATAGAGCTGGGATCCCTACGTAGACAGGTAACAGACCTGTTGCACTATAGGGCCAAAGCAGCCCTACAGTTTAGTCCTAAGTTAACTTACGAGTCAGGGGACAAGTGTGGGAAGACGTAAGCCAGAGAGGTCAAAGAGTTGAAATCAGCGGCTTATATCCCCCAGATCACAGGCCCTAAGGGTCAAAAAGTCACGACACCGACGCAAATTTCGCAGGGATTCAGAGACTTTTACTCCTCATTGTACAACTTACCGAGCAGCCAGGTCTCCCAAGCGGACATAGAGGACTATGTTACGTCCTCCCAACTTCTATCCCTATCAGCAGAGGTTCAGGGAGAACCAGATGAACCAATCACCTTGAAAGAGCTGCAAACGGCAGTGAACTCCATGAAGTCGGGGAAAGCCCCGGGCCCAGATGGTTACACCATCCAATATTATAAAACTTTCCTCCCGATACTGGGCCCGCGGTTAGTGAATTTCTTTAACAAAGTGGGATCAGAGACTAACTTCCCTAGAGACACTCTGAGGGCCCACATCTCCATAATTCACAAGGAAGGGAAGGACCCGGATTTATGCGGGAGCTACAGGCCCATCTCCCTAGTAAATATAGATTTGAAATTATTCTCAAAGATACTGGCCACTCGTCTAGCACAACACCTCCAAACCCTGATACACCTCGACCAGGTGGGCTTCATCCCTACTAGGGAAGCTAAGGACAACACCGTTAAGGTGCTAAATCTTGTACACGTCGCAAACACATCCGGAGTGCCTTGTGTCGAAAAGGCTTTTGACCGCGTAAATTGGAACTTCATGTTCTCAGTTCTTCGCCACATTGGTCTAGGTAGAAGGATGCTTGACTGGATAAGTGGGATCTACTCAAATCCTACGGCTCAGGTTAAAGCAAATGGCATACTCTCGACACCGTTCCCTATAGGGAATGGGACGAGACAAGGATGTCCCTTGTCCCCTCTTCTGTTTGTTGTCTCACTAGAACCATTCCTTAACACAATCAGGTTTAACTCAGACATAAAAGGAATCTCAGTAGGAGATTCCTCCTATTCTCAATGACAAACCCCATGATTTCCTTACCCAACCTGCTCAAAGAATTTGATACCCTGTTTCCCCGAAAATAAGACCTAGCGTGATTGTCGGTGATGGCTGCAATATAAGCCCTACCCCCCAAATTATCCCTAGTTAAAGTCCTTGTAGGTCTTATTTTCAGGGTAGGGCTTATTTTCGGGGAAACAGGGTAGGGCTTATTTGGGGGTAGGGCTTATATTGCAGCCATCACTGACACTCACGCTAGGTCTTATTTTCGGGGAAACAGGGTAGATACGGTGCAATCTCACATTTGAAAATTAACTTCTCCAAATCGGAGGCGATGGGCATAGCAGTCCCTAGCCAAACCCTGCTCTCCTTGCAAACTAGCTTTCGATTCAAATGGACAATCATGGCCTTAAAATACCTTGGAACACATATCCCATCTGACTCATCACGCACTTACGATCTTTATTTCCCCCCTTTGCTTTCCAAGACACGTACTCTCCTAGACAAGTGGCACACAGGACTCCACTCCTGGTTTGGCAGATGAAATCTCATAAAAATGAGCATCTTACCCAAATTCCTCTACCTCATCCAGGCCCTCCCCATACAGATTCCATTTTCCTTTATTAAGCAGGTTCATGCCCTCTTTACCCGTTTTGTCTGGGCCCACAAGAAACCTCGGCTCAGTAGAACATCAATGACGCTACGGAGGTCTGGCCCTACTGGATATCAAACAATACTATTTAGCCACCTAGGCCGCATACTAGATTGGAGACGCAATGCGCAAACCAAACTTTGGGTACAACTTGAGCAATCCCAAACCCACATACCTTTGAAGGGTACACTGTGGTGCTACAACAGTTTACCCTCTGACCTGAAATCACACCCGTTAATAGGCACCACGCTGAGACACAGCTCCCGTACTGTCTTTCACTCATCCCTTACGACCAGAAACTCACCTCTATTCCCGATACTTGGACACCCAAGCTTTTCACCTGGTTTACACCCGTCAGAGTACTCTACATTGAGAGACTCTGGTTGTGACCATGCCGCCAAATTTGTGTCTAGAGGGAAATGGCCTTCAATTGTAGACCTCACCGAAGCGGCGGGACCCTTCCAACTTCCCTTCTGGGAGGCGGCGCAAATTCACCACTTTCTCCATTCTATCCCCAATCCCCAGGACTTCTCCCGACAATTGACGACCTTTGAGGACCTATGCTCTGAAACGGGCCCAATATCACACATGCTATCTCAAACATATACCCTACTAAACACGCCTCCAGAACAACCACAACTACACTGTATATCTAGTTGGGAAGCAGACCTGGACCTCACTTTCTCTACGGCACAAAAACAACGTATCATTCATTTTGCACTTAAATCCTCTCTGTGCACTAAAACACAAGAGATGAATTTCAAGCTACTAACCAGGTGGTACCTGACACCCTCTAGGCTACACAAATGCTTCCCCTCCTCTTCGGACCGCTGCTGGCGCTGTGGAGAAGAAGAGGGTTCACTACTTCATATTTCCTGGTCCTGTCCCAGATTACAAAACTTCTGAGGAGAGGTCCATCGCATCACACAAAAATTCACGGAGTATGTCATCCCGGAGGAGGCGGCTTTCTTCCTCCTACACTATTTCAAAGGCCTCGGCCAAAGCATACAAGAAACCACTCATTAGACACCTGCTCAATGCGGCTAAGACATGTGTACCCCTTTTTTGGAAACAACAATCCCCACCGACCGCTGCTCTTTGGCTGAGGAAAGTAGAAGAAATAAAAAAGATGGAGGACTTAATCGTTACAGCGCAACACAGAGGTGAGACTTTCACGGAAACGTGGAATATATGGAACATCTTCATTCTTTCAGATGAAGGGCAGCACCTCCTGGGGCCATAGACATCAAGTTACTGACTACTCTGTCCACCACCGCCATGTCTTCCGATCGACCCTTCTTTGACACCCCCCCCCCCCCTTTTTTTCCTCCCTTGCCGAGCTCCCTTCCCTTACCCCGATGTAATCCAGACACCTTCAGTGTTTGGGTGACTAGAAAAGGTGAAAAAGAACTAAGAACTTCATCTCTTGACGTTCACTTGGAATTTAATAATGGTGAACAAACATCAATGAAGCGATGAGTGTCTGTTCTCTTCTTGTTTACTGTCTTCTAACTGAAAATGGAACCTTTTTGGAATCATCTCACACACTGCATATGATCTTTACAATCATCTCACACACTGTATATGATCTTTACAATCATCTCACACACTGTATATGATCTTTACAATCATCTCACACACTGTATATGATCTTTACAATCATCTCACACACTGTATATGATCTTTACAATCATCTCACACACTGTATATGATCTTTACAATCATCTCACACACTGTATATGATCTTTACAATCACAGAAATCTTCACATCTCTGTTGTACTGTTGGGGCTTCGCCCCTTTTTTGGGTTTTTCATAAAATTTTATATTTGAGAAAAAAGACTGTTCCAAAGAAATTGGTGGATGAAATGAGTTCCCTGGGTCCTTAAATATGCAGGATTCTCCTTGAAGCCATGGTAGACCTGAATGTGAACCTCGTCCCTACTTACTATATACCCCCAGCACTGACAGACTTAGGTGATATGGAAAGTAATGGTGATATTCTCAGCACTGACAGACTTAGGTGATATGGAAAGTAATGGTGATATTCTCAGCACTGACAGACTTAGGTGATATGGAAAGTAATGGTGATATTCTCAGCACTGACAGACTTAGTTTCCCATGCGAGTTTTTGCAGCACCTCTTTTCAGTTCAGTCATCTCACCACCACCTCAGACAAGCTTCCGTTTCCTGCCCACATTTCAAAATTTTCAGAATCTCGGTCACTGCGTTTATACTTCCTTCAAGACCATCAGACATTTCACAAAGTCTCATCACTCCCTATCGATGTACAGTCCCTCTCTTCTCCATCCTTTCTCTGCAGCATGTGAGAAGGCTGGCTGCCCATCCTAAGTCTATACTAGTGGCAGGTAAGTGGCTCCTTTCCTTTCATTCCTCCATTTCTTTTATATGTTCTCCACTCCCCCCCCCCTTTTCTCTTCCTCTCCTCCCCCCCCCCCCCTCTTTCCTCTCCTCTCCCCCCCCCCCCTCTTTCCTCTCTCTCTCTTCCCCCGCCCCCCTTTCCTCTTCTTTCCCTCTCCCTTCTCCTCTCTCTCTTTCCTCTCTCTTTCCTCTCCCCTCTCCTCCTCTCCCCTCACCTCTCTTTCCTCTCTCTCTCTCTTTTTACTCTCCCCCCATCTTTCCTCTTCTTTCCCTCACCGTTCTCCTCTCTCTCTTTCCTCTCCCTCTCTTCTCTCTCTCTCTTGTCTTATCCCTCACTTCTCTCCCCTCTCCTCTCCTCTCCCTCTCTTCTCTCTCTCGTCTCATCACTCACTTCTCTCCCTTCTCCCCTTCCTCTCTTCTCTCTTGTCTCATCACTCACTTCTCTCCCTTCTCCTCTCCCTCTCTTCTCTCTCTCTCGTCTTATCCCTCACTTCTCTCCCCTCTCCTCTCCTCTCCTCTCCCCTCCCTCTCTTCTCTCTCTCTTGTCTCATCACTCACTTCTCTCCCTTCTCCTCTCCCCTCTCCTCTCCTCTCCTCTCCTTCTCTTCTCTCTCTCTCCCTGGTCTCATCCCTCACTTCTCTCCCCTCTCCCCTCTCCTCTCCTCTCCTCTCCTCTCCTCTCCTCTCCTCTCCCTCTCTTCTCTTCTCTTCTCTTCTCTTCTCTTCTCTTCTCTTCTCTTCTCTTCTCTTCTCTCCTCTCCTCTCCTGTCCCTCTCTTTTCTCTCTCTCTCATCTCATCCCTCACTTCTCTCCCCTCTCCTCTCCCTCTCTTCTCTCTCGTCTCATCCCTCACTTCTCTCGCTCTCTGCCCACCCTAGGCACATACAAGGATGGTCCCTGTAGGATGGTGCTGCACCCTGCTGGCCATTCTGGTACAAGGTAGGTACTTGTAGGTAGGTGTACCTGGCTCAGTCTATGGAGGCTCCTCGTCATCTCTTTTTTTCTGGTTGTCTTCCAGCAGTGGATGTTTTCTTGGCATATAATGTGGAAGTCTCCCCAGAGAAGATCTTCTCTGTCAATGGAAGTAGATTCTTCGGCTACAAAGTTCGACAAATCCGTTCCACCAATGGAGAGAGGTGAGCCGCTGACCCACCTGACAACTCCATGGGGTTGACTTACTAAAGCCAAATAGACTGTGCACCCTACAAGAGCAGTTTCTCCAGAGCTTAGTAAATGAGGGGGAGCTCTGCTGACTTCCATCATCCAATCATGTGCAAGCAAATACATTTTTTATATTTTCTTTGCACGTGATTGGGTATTCTTTCCAAAGTGAATCTTTACCTCATTTACTAAGCTCTGGAGCAACTGCACTTGCAGAGTGCACCGTCTGTCTTTAGTAAATCATCCCCTATGAACACATCCTGCACCTGACATTGCCCCAGTGTACACACTCTCCTGGAGGAGGGGAGAGAAGGTTCTGGCAGGAGGTGATGAGGGAGGTAGGAGGCCTTGGAGGGAGGTGACAAGAGAAGTAGAACATCCTGGGAGGAGATTTTGAGGGAGGTAGAAAATCCTGGGAGCAGGTGATAAGGGAGGCTGACGGTTCTGAGTGGAAATTCATTAACAGATAAAAGTCCTGGAATGAGTTGAGGAGGGAGGTAGAAGGTCCTGGGAGGAGTTGAGGAAGGAGGTAAAAGGTCCTGAGAGGAGGTGATGAGGGGGGTAGAAGATCCTTGGAGGAGGTGGCAAGGAAAGTTAAAGGTCCAGGGAGGAGGTGATGAGAGAGGTAGGAGGTCCTGATATGATGTGAGGAGGAAGATAGAAGGTCCTGGAAACCTGTGACAGAAGGAGGTCCAAGGGGGAGGTGAGGAGAGAGGTACAAAGTTCTGGGAGGAGGTGACGAGAGAGGTAGCAGGCCCTGGGTGAAGGTGATGAAGAAGGTAGGAGGTCTTGGAAGGCGGTGACAAAGGAAGTAGAACATCCTAAAATGGAGGTGTCGAAGGAGATAGAAGAACCTGGAAGCAGGTGATAAGGGAGGCACAGGGTTCCGAGAGGAAGTTACTTAAGAGGTGAAAGTCCTGGAAGGAGGAGACGGGGGATGTAGAAGGTCCTGGGAGGAGGTGAGGAGAGAGGGAAAAGATCTGGGAGGAGGTGACAAGGGAGGTAGGAGGTTTTTGGAGGAGACGATGATTGAGGTAGAAGGTCCTAGAAGGGGATGATGAGAGAAGTAGAAGGTCCTGGGAGGAGTTAATGAGGGATGTAGAAGATCTTGAAAGGAGGTGAGGAGGGAGGTAGAAGGTCCTGAAAGGAGGTGACGAGGGAGTTAGATAGTCCTGTAAAGAATGATGAGGGAAATAGAAGGTCCTGAGGGGAGGTGATAATATAGGTAGAAGGTCCAGGGAGGAAGTGATAAAGGTGATAGGAGGTCCTGGAAAGAGGTGACAAGGGAGGTAGAAGATCCTGGGAGCAGGTTATAATGGAGGCAAAGGGTTCTGAGAGGAAGTTACTTAGGAGGTGAAAGTCCTGAAAGGAGGAGACAAGGGAGGTAGAGGGTCCTGGTAGAAGCTGAGGAAGGTGGTAGAAGGTCTGTGGAAGGTGAGGAGGGGGATAGAAGGTCCTGGGAGGAGGTGACAAGGGAGGTAGAAGATCCTGGGAGCAGGTAATAAGGGAGGCAAAGGGTTCTGAAAGGAAGTCACTTAGGAGGTGAAAGTCCTGGAAGGAGGAGACGAGGGAGGTAGAAGATGAGAAAGGCGGTAGAAGGTCCTGGGAGGAGATGGGAAGCAAGGTATAAGGTCCTGGGAGGAGGTGAGGAGGAAGGTAAAAGGCCCTGGGAGGAGGTGACGAGGGAGGTAGGAGGTCCTGGGAGGAGGTGAGGAGGGAGGTAAAATGTCCTGGGAGGAGGTAACGAGGGGGGTAGGAGGTTCTTGGAGGAGATGATGAGAGAGGTAGGTCCTAAAAGGTGATGATGAGAGATGTAAAAGGTCCAAGGAGGAGGTGATGAGGTATATAGAAGATCCTGGCAGGCAGTGATGAGGGAGGTAGAAGATTTTAAAAGAAGGTGATGAGGAAGGTAGAACATTCTAGGAGAAGGTGACAAGGGAAATAGAAGTTCCTGGGAGGAGGTGACAAAGGAGGTAGAAGGTCCTGGAAGGAGTTGATGAGAGAGGTAGAAGGTCCTAGAAGGAGGTGAGGGAGGTAGATGGTCCTTGAAGGAGATGATGTGGGAAGTAGGAGATCCTTGGAGGAAGTAGTGAGGAAAAGAGACAATGAGGGAGGTAGAAGGTCCTTGAAGGAGGTGACAAGGTGACAAGGGAGGTAGAAGGAGGAGTTTATGAGGGAGAAAGGAGGTCCTGGAAGGAGGCTCATGAGGGTAGTAGATCAGGATATGGTTCTTGTTTTGTACTCAGTGGATTGTCCTAGTTGTTTATACATGGGCACTGTGGATACTTGCAGTCCAGTGGGGATAATGAGGGTTTTAATGGACAGGCTCATACAGCCTTCGACTAGCTGTTGTTTGGCAACCAAATAGTAGTGCCTCGGCCTGGCCCTGGCTAGAGTTCCTCTTTAGGTATTAAAGGATGCCTCCACTGATATTCAACTGTTATATTTGTTTTACAGGACTTCTGTAGTGGAATATATGTTCTTCCTGGTTCGGTCTTCACCCGGCTATGTTGTTTCTATAACTGTCTGTTGTGTTCTATATAATAATTTTATTCTTCATGATCTGAGTTTGCTGGTTAGTTCATCCCTCCCCCTGTATGTATTTCTGCCCCACCTCCGTAGTCGGTAGTCAGAAAAACATCTCCAGGCAGCATGTCCTGATCTGACCACATTGTCAGATGAACCCTCATAGAGATCTTCAGCCGTATCCGCTGTCTCAGGATTTTTCCAATATGTCATCTCTTATTTACTATTTCCCTCAGCAGCTGAAGCCGGCAGAAAATTCAAACAATTTATATGGACTTCAGGCTGTTGGCTTTATGGGCCACCCCCGAGGAATGTCATCCCTTGTGATTGGTTCACTGCTCTTGCCAGCAGTTGTTCTGTTACTTCCGCATAAGGACCTTTTCTCAATAAAAGGGGGGTTGAGGTGTCCTTCAGGGTTTCACTAGGAACGATCTAAGTATTGGGGACAGTTAGGGGACCTTCAGAATACAGAACTAACATGGCGGACTGGGAAGGGAGAAGAATGTACAGTCCAGCAGTCCAGAATGATGTAGAAGAGTGACACCTAACAGACATGAAAGTCCACGGTGTTGTGGGTTGATATAGAAGGCAGAAGAGCTTGCAATCTATACAGGTATAAGAAGAGTTGGGATGCTCAGTTGATCCAGAAGAAGTTGGAATGGTGGCCTGTTTGTGATGAGATTGGTGTTCATGGAGTTGTTATTCTGGTGTGTTCTCTCCGGGAATTTCCTGGGCTCTCCAGCCGCTGCCTGACATGGAGCTCCGCTAGTATTCCTGGGTCCAGAGACTCCTCCCCTTTCACTGCCATGGCGGACTCACCTTGTTATCACCATGTGACCTCAGAGGAAGGTTCTGGAAGGGTAGGTGTGTACTCACCATCTGGGGTTCTCCTCTTACACTTTGTATTCTCCTCCTCAGAATCCTGGTTGGTGATCCGGGTTTGGGTCGGCTGCACTTCTGTGATGTCATCAGAGGGACGTGTGACATCATCTCCCTCCCCAGTAAGAGAATACAATAGATTTGTCTGTGTCTCTCCACCATAACCTGAATGAACTCTCCGCACTGGATTAAGTCTGTCCTTCCCTTCTGTCTCAGGTCAGAACACCACCAACCATATTGGACTGACGCTGGAGGTGGAGCCAAAGTCTGGCCGCTGCATTGTGAGTATAATGAATAGGGAGGGGCCATCTGTGTATACAGGGGTGTATGCTGTATTATAGAATGTATTATGTGTATATATCATATATCTAATGGTGTATATAGCATGGTGTTGATTATAACGATGTGAACCCCCCCCCAGGTTTGTGGCTCCGACACTCCTCATGAATGTGACCAGACGATGTACATGAATGGCGCGTGTTATTCCATGGACTCCAGCCTGACCCCGTCCCCGAAAATCACTCCTGGGTATCAAGGTGAGGGGGTAGATAACAGAGCTCCTCCCACTACTTATCTATTAATCCATAGCTCCTCTTACTGGTCACCACTGTAGCAGAAAGCTCCTCCCACATCTTCTATAGTTACAGTGGGGGGAAAATAATGATCGTCTCCCCTGCAGATGGTGTAAGTTTTGCCCCCTTACATAGAAATGAAGGGTCTATAATTTTTATCATAGGTGTATTTTATATGATAGAGACAGAATATCAACCAAAAATCCAGAAAAATCACACAATACAAATGTTATAAATGGAGGTGCAGTTCAGTGAGTAAAATAAGTATTTGACCCCCTACCAACCAACAATAATTCTCTCCCCACAGACTGGCTACAGTAGGGGCTCATGTGGTATATATATGGAGTATATAGAGAGTGTATATAGTATATATGGGGGTATATATGGAGTGTATATAGTATATATGGGGGTATATATGGAGTATATAGAGAGTGTATGTAGTATATATGGGGTTATATATGGAGTATATAGAGAGTGTATGTAGTATATATGGGGGGTATATATGGAGTGTATATAGTATATATGGGGGTATATATGGAGTATATAGAGAGTGTATATAGTATATATGGGGTTATATATGGAGTATATAGAGAGTGTATGTAGTATATATGGGGGGTATATATGGAGTATATAGAGAGTGTATATAGTATATATGGGGGGTATATATGGAGTGTATATAGTATATATGGGGGTATATATGGAGTATATAGAGAGTGTATATAGTATATATGGGGGGTATATATGGAGTATATAGAGAGTGTATATAGTATATATGGGGGTATATATGGAGTATATAGAGAGTGTATATAGTATATATGGAGTATATAGAGAGTGTATATAGTATATATGGGGGGTATATATGGAGTATATAGAGAGTGTATATAGTATATATGGGGGTATATATGGAGTATATAGAGAGTGTATATAGTATATATGGAGTATATAGAGAGTGTATATAGTATATATGGGGGGTATATATGGAGTATATAGAGAGTGTATATAGTATATATGGGGGGTATATATGGAGTATATAGAGAGTGTATATAGTATATATGGGGGTATATATGGAGTATATAGAGAGTGTATATAGTATATATGGAGTATATAGAGAGTGTATATAGTATATATGGGGGGTATATATGGAGTATATAGAGAGTGTATATAGTATATATGGGGGGTATATATGGAGTATACACAGACACTACAGTAGGTGCTCATGTGGTACACAGATTAGTCCTGTCAATGTAAGAAGGTTCTCCTAACGACAACTCGTTATGTGTATAAAAGACACCTGTCCACAGAATCTCTTTCTTCCATTCAATCCTCACCATCATGGGGAAGACCAAAGATCTGTCAGAGGACGTCAGGGAGAAGATTGTAGACCTGCACAAGGCTGGAATGGGCTACAAGACCATCAGCAAGAAGACTGGTGAGAAGGAGACAACTGTTGGAGTGATTATTCACAAATGGAAGAAATACAAAATAACCATCAATCGTCCTCAGTCTGGAGCTCCATGGAGGATTTCTCCTCATGGGATGAGGATGGTCATGAGAAAAGTGAGGGATCCGCCCAGAACTACACGGGAGGAGCTTGTGAAGGATCTCAAGGCAGTTGGGACCACAGTCACCAAACAAACCATTGGTAACAAAATACACCACCATGGATTGAAATCCTGCAGCCCCCGCAAGGTCCTCTCCTCAGGAAGACACATGTAGAGGAACGTCTGAAGTCTACCAATCAACATCTAAATGATTCAGAGAAGGATTGGTGGAAAGTTCTGTGGTCAGAGGAGACCAAAATTCAGCTCTTTGGCAATAAACTCGACTCACCGTGTTTGGAGAAGAAAAATGGTGACTATGACCCTAAGAACACCATCCCTACAGTCATCCCTACAGTCACACATCATCCCTACAGTCACACACCATCCCTACAGTCACACACGGAGGTGGAAACATGATGCTTTTGGGCGGTTTCTCTGATAAAGGTACAGGCCGACTTTGCCGCATCGAGGGGCCAATGGACGGGACCATGTATTGTAAGATCTTGGAGGAGAACCTTCTTCCCTCAGTCAGAACACTGAAGATGGGTCATGGATGGGTCTTCCAGCATGACAATGACCCAAAACATACCGCCAAGGCAACAAAGGAGTGGCTCAAGAAGTAGCACATTAAAGTTATTGAGTGGCCTAGCCAGTCTCCAGACCTTAATCCTATAGAAAATGTATGGAGGGAGATGAAACTTCGAGTTGCAGAGTCAGCCAAGAAACCTTAAGGATTTAGAGAAGATCTGTAAGGAAGAGTGGACCAAAATCCCTCCTGAGATGTGTGCAAACCTGATCACCAACTACAAGAAACGTCCTGACCTCTGTGATCACCAACAAGGGTTTCTCCACCAACTACTAAGTCATGTTTTGCTTGGGGATCAAATACTTATTTTACTCACCGAACTGCAACTCCATTTATAACATTTGTATTGTGTGATTTTTCTGGATTTTTGGTTGATATTCTGTCTCTATCATATAAAATACACCTATGATAAAAATTATAGACCCTTCATTTCTATGTAAGTGGGCAAAACTTACATAATCTGCAGGGGAGACAATTAGTATTTTCCACACTGTAGAGCTCCCCCACTCTTCTCTCTGGATTCCTATGTAACAATCAGTCCCCTCATTGGTCCCATGTTGATGGATGGAGATGCCATGAAGTGGTGAGCCCCAATCACTCTTCTTCTCTCCATAGAATGCCAAAAGGCCGAGGTGGACCTGTGCTTCCTATTTGATGGTTCCAGCAGTTCGGGGGAACCCGAGCTCAAATTTATACGGTGTTTCCTGAACGACGCCATCAAAAACCTGAAGAACACCACAGTGCATGTAAGATATGAGACGGAGAGGGGGCAAAATCTCTGCTGTACCCTCTCCCAGGCCGTACTCAGTACCCAGTCTGAATGGGATCCCACCTCCAATATACAGTCTCCTGAGCCTTCCCCACCCTACAATACACCATCTCTATTCCCACCATCCAATACACCATCTCTATCCCCACCATCCAATACTCCATCTCTATTCCCCACACCATCCAATACACCATCTCTATCCCACCATCCAATACACCATCTCTATCCTCACCATCCAATACACCATCTCTATCCTCACCATCCAATACACCATCTCTATCCTCACCATCCAATACACCATCTCTATCCCACCAGCCAATACACCATCTCTATCCCCGCACCATCCAATACACCATCTCTAGCCCCACCATGCCAATACACCACTCTGTCCCCCCCCCCCCCATCCAATACACCATCTCTATCCTCACCCTACAATACACCGATCTCTATCCCCACCATCCAATACACCATCTCTATCCTCACCATCCAATATACCATCTCTATCCTCACCATCCAATACACCATCTCTATCCCTCACCATCCAATACACCATCTCTATCCCCAGCCAGTCCAATACACCATCTCTATCCCCACCATGCCAAGTGCACCATCTCTATCCCCACCATCCAATACACCATCTCTATCCTCACCATCCAATACACCATCTCTATCCTCACCATCCAATACAGCCATCTCTATCCTCACCATCCAATACACCATCTCTATCCCCACCATCCAATACACCATCTCTATCCCCACCATCCAATACACCATCTCTATCCCCACCATCCAATACACCATCTCTATCCCCACCATCCAATACACCATCTCTATCCCCACCATCCAATACACCATCTCTATCCCACCATCCAATACACCATCTCTATCCTCACCATCCAATACACCATCTCTATCCTCACCATCCAATACACCATCTCTATCCCCACCATCCAATACACCATCTCTATCCTCACCATCCAATACACCATCTCTATCCCCACCATCCAATACACCATCTCTATCGACTCCATATCATCTATCCATCAATACACCATCTCTATCCCCAGCCAGTTCCAATACATCCATCTCTATCCTCACCATCCAATACACCATCTCTATGCCCCACCATCCAATACACCATGCTCTACCTCAGCCATCCAATACACCATCGCTATCCTCGTACCAATACGACATCTTCTCCCGCCATCCAATACAGCCATCTCTATCCCCACCATCCAATACACCATCTCTATCCCTCACCATCCAATCACCATGCTTGTCCCACCATCCAATACACCATCTCTATCCCCACCATCCAATACACCATCTCTAATCTCACCATCCAATACACCATCTCTATCCCGACCATCCAATACACATCTCTTCCCCACCATCCAATACCATCTCTCCACCCATCCAATACACCATCTCTATCCCCACCATCCAATACACCATCTCTATCCCAGCCTCCAATACACCATCTCTTATCCTGAGCCAGCCAATAATCCATCTCTATCCGCACCATCCAATACACCATCTCTATCCCACCATCCAATACACCATCTCTATCCTCACCATCCAATACACCATCTCTATCCACCACATCCAGATACACCATCTCTATCCACACCAGTCCAATACACCATCTCTATCCCCCACCATCCAATACACCATCTCTATCCCCACCATCCAATACACCATCTCTATGCCCCACCATCCAATACCTCTATCCTCACCATCCAATACTCCAACTGACTAGTCCTCACATGCCAGAGTACACCATCTCTATCCCACCATCCAATACACCATCCTCCTCCATCAATACACCAGCCTACACCATCCAATACTAGTCCATCTAGCCCAGCAGTGCCAATACAGCCATCTGCTATCACTGCCGAATACACATCTCTATCCCCACCATCCAATACACCATCTCTATCCCGCACCATCCAATACACCATCTCTATCCTCGACCATCCAATACACCATCTCTATCCCACCATCCAATACACCATCTCTATCCCCTCCATCCAATACAGCCATCTCTATCCCTCAGCCATCCTATACTCGACCATCCATCACCTAGCCTCACCATCCAATACACCATCTCTATC
This sequence comes from Aquarana catesbeiana, assembly GCF_042186555.1. NCBI lineage: Eukaryota > Metazoa > Chordata > Amphibia > Anura > Ranidae > Aquarana > Aquarana catesbeiana. Next base: position 1,708,151 of record NC_133329.1, on the reverse strand, counting down.
CTCACCATCCAATACACCATCTCTATCCCCACCATCCAATACACCATCTCTATCCCTCAGCCATCAATACACCATCTCTATCCCCACCATCCAATACACCATCTCTATCCTCCACCATCCAATACACCATCTCTATCCTCGACCATCCAATACACCATCTCTATCCCCCAGCCATACACCATCACCATCTCTATCCCCGACCATCCAATACACCATCTCTATCTCTCACCATCCAATACACCATCTCTATCCCCACCATCCAATACACCACTCTATCCTCACCATCCAATACACCATCTCTATCCTCATCATCCTCACCGATCTCAATACACCATCTCTATCCTCACCATCCAATCACATATCTCACCATCCAATACACCATCTCTATCCTCACCATCCAATACACCATCTCTATCCCTCACCATCCAATACACCATCTCTATCCCTCACCAGTCCAATACACATCTCTATCCCTCACCATCGAATACACCATCTCTATCCTCACCATCCAATACACCATCTCTATCCCCACCATCCAATACACCATCTCTACCTCATCCATCAATCCATCCTCCATCCAATACACCATCTCTATCCCCACCATCCAATACACCATCTCTTCCCACCATCCAATACACCATCTCTATCCCTCACCATCCAATACACCATCTCTATCCTCACCATCCAATACACCATCTCTATCCTCACCATCCAATACACCATCTCTATCCTCACCATCCAATACACCATCTCTATCCCCACCATCCAATACACCATCTCTATCCCACCATCCAATACACCATCTCTATCCTCACCATCCAATACACCATCTCTATCCCCAGCCATCCAATACACATCTCTATCCCCACCATCCAATACACCATCTCTATCCCCACCATCCAATACACCATCTCTATCCTCACCATCCAATACACCATCTCTATCCTCACCATCCAATACACCATCTCTATCCTCACCATCCAATACACCATCTCTATCCTCACCATCCAATACACCATCTCTATCCCACCATCCAATACACCATCCTCTATCCCCTCACCATCCAATACACCATCTCTATCCCCAACAGCCATTACACAGCCTCCACCAATACACCATCTCTACCCCACCGATCCAATACACATCTCTATCCTCACCATCCAATACACCATCTCTATCCTCACCATCCAATACAGCCATCTATCACCAGCCAATACACCATCTCTATCCTCACCATCCAATACACCATCTCTATCCCCACCATCCAATACACCATCTCTACCCCCACCATCCAATACACCATCTCTATCCCCACCATCCAATACACCATCTCTATCCCCCACCATCCAATACACCATCTCTATCCCTCACCATCCAATACACCATCTCTATCCTCCACACCATCCAATACACCATCTCTATCCCTCACCATCCAATACACCATCTCTATCCCTCACCATCCAATACACCATCTCTATCCCCACCATCCAATACACCATCTCTATCCCCACCATCCAATACACCATCTCTATCCCCACCATCCAATACACCATCTCTATCCCCCACCATCCAATACACCATCTCTATCCCCACCATCCAATACACCATCTCTATCCACACCATCCAATACACCATCCTATCACCATCCTACCCCACCATCTCAATACACCACTCTCAATACCATCCTATCCCACCATCCAATACACCATCTCTATCCTCACCATCCAATACACCATCTCTATCCACCATCCAATACACCTTCTCATCGCGAACTAAGCCTAGTCTTCACCATCCAATACACCATCTCTATCCCCACCATCCAATACACCATCTCTATCCTCACCATCCAATACACCATCTCTATCCCCACCATCCAATACACCATCTCTATCCCACCATCCAATACACCATCTCTATCCTCACCATCCAATACACCATCTCTAGCCTCACACCATCTATCCCCAACCATCCACCATCTACCACCATCTCATCTCTATCCATGCCAATACACCATCTCTATCCCACCATCCAATACACCATCTCTATCCCACCATCCAATACACCATCTCTATCCCACCATCAATACACCATCTCTATCCCACCATCCAATACACCATCTCTATCCACACCATCCAATACACCATCTCTATCCCTCACCATCCAATACACCATCTCTATCCCCACCATCCAATACACCATCTCTATCCCACCATCCAATCCATCCTCTATCCTCACCATCCAATACACCATCTCTATCCTCACCATCCAATACACCATCTCTATCCCTCACCATCCAATACACCATCTCTATCCCCCACCATCCAATACACCATCTCTATCCCCACCATCCAATACACCATCTCTACCCCCACCATCCAATACACCATCTCTATCCCCACCATCCAATACACCATCTATCCTCACCATCCAATACACCATCTCTATCCCCACCATCCAATACACCATCTCTACCCCCACCATCCAATACACCATCTCTACCCCACCATCCAATACACCATCTCTACCCCCACCATCCAATACACCATCTCTATCCCCACCATCCAATACACCATCTCTATCCCCCACCATCCAATACACCATCTCTATCCTCCACCATCCAATACACCATCTCTATCCCTCACCATCCAATACACCATCTCTATCCCACCATCCAATACACCATCTCTATCCCCCCCATCCAATACACCATCTCTATCCTCACCATCCAATACACCATCTCTATCCTCACCATCCAATACACCATCTCTATCCTCACCATCCAATACACCATCTCTATCCCCACCATCCAATACACCATCTCTATCCCCACCACCATACACCATCCTACCCACCATCCAATACACCATCTCTATCCCCACCATCCAATACACCATCTCTATCCTCACCATCCAATACACCATCTCTATCCCCCACCATCCAATACACCATCTCTACCCCCACCATCCAATACACCATCTCTATCCTCACCATCCAATACACCATCTCTACCCCCACCATCCAATACACCATCTCTATCCCCCACCATCCAATACACCATCTCTATCCTCACCATCCAATACACCATCTCTACCCCCACCATCCAATACACCATCTCTACCCCCCACCATCCAATACACCATCTCTATCCCCACCATCCAATACACATCTCTACCCCCCCCCATCCAATACACCATCTCTATCTCCACCATCCAATACACCATCTCTATCCCCACCATCCAATACACCATCTCTATCTCCCCCACCATCCAATACATCATCTCTATCCTCACCATCCAATACACCATCTCTATCCTCACCATCCAATACACCATCTCTACCCCCACCATCCAATACACCATCTCTACCCCCCACCATCCAATACACCATCTCTATCTCCACCATCCAATACACCATCTCTATCCTCACCATCCAATACACCATCTCTATCCCCACCATCCAATACACCATCTCTATCTCCCCCACCATCCAATACATCATCTCTATCCTCACCATCCAATACACCATCTCTATCCTCACCATCCAATACACCATCTCTATCCCCACCATCCAATACACCATCTCTATCCCCCCATCCAATACACCATCTCTATCCTCACCATCCAATACACCATCTCTATCCCCACCATCCAATACACCATCTCTATCCTCACCGTCCAATACACCATCTCTACCCCCCCCATCCAATACACCATCTCTATCCCCACCATCCAATACACCATCTCTACCCCACCATCCAATACACCATCTCTATCCCCCACCATCCAATACACCATCTCTATCCCCACCATCCAATACACCATCTCTATCCCCCACCATCCAATACACCATCTCTATCCCCCCACCATCCAATACACCATCTCTATCCTCACCATCCAATACACCATCTCTATCCCCACCATCCAATACACCATCTCTATCCCCACCATCCAATACACCATCTCTATCCCCCACCATCCAATACACCATCTCTATCCCCCCACCATCCAATACACCATCTCTATCCTCACCATCCAATACACCATCTCTATCCCCACCATCCAATACACCATCTCTATCCCCACCATCCAATACACCATCTCTATCCCCACCATCCAATACACCATCTCTATCCCCCACCATCCAATACACCATCTCTATCCCCCACCATCCAATACACCATCTCTATCCTCACCATCCAATACACCATCTCTACCCCCACCATCCAATACACCATCTCTATCCCCACCATCCAATACACCATCTCTATCCTCACCATCCAATACACCATCTCTATCCCCACCATCCAATACACCATCTCTATCCTCACCATCCAATACACCATCTCTATCCCCCCAACCAATACACCATCTCTATCCCCCCCAACCAATACATCATCTCTATCCTCACCATCCAATACACCATCTCTATCCCCCCCATCCAATACAACATCTCTATCCTCACCATCCAATACACCATCTCTATCCTCACCATCCAATACACCATCTCTATCCCCACCATCCAATACACCATCTCTATCCTCACCATCCAATACACCATCTCTATCCCCACCATCCAATACACCATCTCTATCCTCACCATCCAATACACCATCTCTATCCCCACCATCCAATACATCATCTCTATCCTCACCATCCAATACACCATCTCTATCCCCACCATCCAATACATCATCTCTATCCTCACCATCCAATACACCATCTCTATCCCCACCATCCAATACATCATCTCTATCCTCACCATCCAATACACCATCTCTATCCTCACCATCCAATACACCATCTCTATCCTCACCATCCAATACACCATCTCTATCCCCACCATCCAATACATCATCTCTATCCTCACCATCCAATACACCATCTCTATCCCCACCATCCAATACACCATCTCTATCCTCACCATCCAATACACCATCTCTATCCCCACCATCCAATACACCATCTCTATCCTCACCATCCAATACACCATCTCTATCCCCACCATCCAATACATCATCTCTATCCTCACCATCCAATACACCATCTCTATCCTCACCATCCAATACACCATCTCTATCCTCACCATCCATTACACCATCTCTATCCCCACCATCCAATACACCATCTCTATCCTCACCATCCAATACACCATCTCTATCCTCACCATCCAATACACCATCTCTATCCTCACCATCCAATACACCATCTCTATCCCCACCATCCAATACACCATCTCTATCCTCACCATCCAATACACCATCTCTACCCCCCCCCCCCCACTCTCTCCAATACACCATCTCTATCCCCACCATCCAATACATCATCTCTATCCCCACCATCCAATACACCATCTCTATCCCCACCATCCAATACACCATCTCTATCCCCACCATCCAATACACCATCTGTATCCTCACCATCCAATACACCATCTCTATCCCTCACCATCCAATACACCATCTCTATCCTCACCATCCAATACACCATCTCTATCCTCACCATCCAATACACCATCTCTATCCCCACCATCCAATACACCATCTGTATCCTCACCATCCAATACACCATCTCTACCCCCCCCCCCCCCACTCTCTCCAATACACCATCTCTATCCCCACCATCCAATACACCATCTCTATCCCCACCATCCAATACACCATCTGTATCCTCACCATCCAATACACCATCTCTATCCCTCACCATCCAATACACCATCTCTACCCTCACCATCCAATACACCATCTCTATCCTCACCATCCAATACACCATCTCTATCCCCACCATCCAATACACCATCTCTATCCTCACCATCCAATACACCATCTCTACCCTCACCATCCAATACACCATCTCTATCCCCCACCATCCAATACACCATCTCTATCCCCCACCATCCAATACACCATCTCTACCCTCACCATCCAATACACCATCTCTATCCTCACCATCCAATACACCATCTCTACCCCCCACCATCCAATACACCATCTCTATCCTCACCATCCAATACACCATCTCTACCCCCACCATCCAATACACCATCTCTATCCTCACCATCCAATACACCATCTCTATCCTCACCATCCAATACACCATCTCTACCCCCACCATCCAATACACCATCTCTATCCTCACCATCCAATACACCATCTCTACCCCCACCATCCAATACACCATCTCTATCCTCACCATCCAATACACCATCTCTATCCTCACCATCCAATACACCATCTCTATCCTCACCATCCAATACACCATCTCTATCCTCACCATCCAATACACCATCTCTATCCCCCACCATCCAATACATCATCTCTATCCCCACCATCCAATACACCATCTCTATCCTCACCATCCAATACATCATCTCTATCCCCACCATCCAATACACCATCTCTATCCCCACCATCCAATACACCATCTCTATCCCCACCATCCAATACACCATCTCTATCCTCACCATCCAATACACCATCTCTATCCTCACCATCCAATACACCATCTCTATCCCCCACCATCCAATACACCATCTCTATCCCCCCCATCCAATACACCATCTCTATCCTCACCATCCAATACACCATCTCTATCCCCCACCATCCAATACATCATCTCTATCCCCCCATCCAATACACCATCTCTATCCCCCCCATCCAATACACCATCTCTATCCTCACCATCCAATACATCATCTCTATCCCCACCATCCAATACACCATCTCTATCCCCACCATCCAATACACCATCTCTATCCTCACCATCCAATACACCATCTCTATCCTCACCATCCAATACACCATCTCTATCCCCCCACCATCCAATACACCATCTCTATCCCCCCCATCCAATACACCATCTCTATCCTCACCATCCAATACACCATCTCTATCCCCCACCATCCAATACATCATCTCTATCCCCCCCATCCAATACACCATCTCTATCCTCACCATCCAATACACCATCTCTATCCTCACCATCCAATACACCATCTCTATCCCCCCCATCCAATACACCATCTCTATCCCCCACCATCCAATACATCATCTCTATCCCCCCCATCCAATACACCATCTCTATCCTCACCATCCAATACACCATCTCTATCCCCACCATCCAATACACCATCTCTATCCTCACCATCCAATACACCATCTCTATCCTCACCATCCAATACACCATCTCTATCCTCACCATCCAATACACCATCTCTACCCTCACCATCCAATACACCATCTCTACCTCCCACCATCCAATACACCATCTCTATCCCCACCATCCAATACACTATCTCTATCCTCACCATCCAATACACCATCTCTATCCTCACCATCCAATACACCATCTCTATCCTCACCATCCAATACACCATCTCTATCTTCACCATCCAATACACCATCTCTACCCCCCACCATCCAATACACCATCTCTATCCCCACCATCCAATACACCATCTCTATCCCCACCATCCAATACACCATCTCTATCCTCACCATCCAATACACCATCTCTATCCTCACCATCCAATACACCATCTCTACCCCCCACCATCCAATACACCATCTCTATCCTCACCATCCAATACACCATCTCTATCCCCACCATCCAATACACCATCTCTATCCCCCACCATCCAATACACCATCTCTATCCTCACCATCCAATACACCATCTCTATCCTCACCATCCAATACACCATCTCTATCCTCACCATCCAATACACCATCTCTATCCTCACCATCCAATACACCATCTTTACCCCCACCATCCAATACACCATCTCTATCCCCACCATCCAATACACCATCTCTATCCTCACCATCCAATACACCATCTCTATCCTCACCATCCAATACACCATCTCTATCCTCACCATCCAATACACCATCTCTATCTCCACCATCCAATACACCATCTCTATCCTCACCATCCAATACACCATCTCTATCCCCACCATCCAATACACCATCTCTACCCCCACCATCCAATACACCATCTCTATCCCCCCCATCCAATACACCATCTCTATCCTCACCATCCAATACACCATCTCTATCCCCACCATCCAATACACCATCTCTATCCTCACCATCCAATACACCATCTCTATCCCCACCATCCAATACACCATCTCTATCCCCCCACCATCCAATACACCATCTCTATCCTCACCATCCAATACACCATCTCTATCCTCACCATCCAATACACCATCTCTACCCCCACCATCCAATACACCATCTCTATCCTCACCATCCAATACACCATCTCTATCCTCACCATCCAATACACCATCTCTATCTCCACCATCTAATACACCATCTCTATCCCCCCCATCCAATACACCATCTCTATCCCCACCATCCAATACATCATCTCTATCCCCACCATCCAATACACCATCTCTATCCTCACCATCCAATACACCATCTCTATCCCCACCATCCAATACACCATCTCTATCCTCACCATCCAATACACCATCTCTATCCTCACCATCCAATACACCATCTCTATCCCCACCATCCAATACACCATCTCTATCCTCACCATCCAATACACCATCTCTACCCCCACCATCCAATACACCATCTCTATCCTCACCATCCAATACACCATCTCTATCCTCACCATCCAATACACCATCTCTATCCTCACCATCCAATACACCATCTCTATCCTCACCATCCAATACACCATCTCTATCCTCACCATCCAATACACCATCTCTATCCCCACCATCCAATACACCATCTCTACCCCCAGCATCCAATACACCATCTCTATCCTCACCATCCAATACACCATCTCTATCCTCACCATCCAATACACCATCTCTATCCTCACCATCCAATACACCATCTCTACCCCCACCATCCAATACACCATCTCTATCCCCACCATCCAATACACCATCTCTATCCTCACCATCCAATACACCATCTCTATCCCCACCATCCAATACACCATCTCTATCCTCACCATCCAATACACCATCTCTATCCCCACCATCCAATACACCATCTCTATCCTCACCATCCAATACACCATCTCTATCCCCCCACCATCCAATACACCATCTCTATCCCCACCATCCAATACACCATCTCTATCCTCACCATCCAATACACCATCTCTATCCTCACCATCCAATACACCATCTCTATCCTCACCATCCAATACACCATCTCTATCCCCACCATCCAATACACCATCTCTATCCCCACCATCCAATACACCATCTCTATCCTCACCATCCAATACACCATCTCTATCCCCACCATCCAATACACCATCTCTATCCCCCACCATCCAATACATCATCTCTATCCTCACCATCCAATACACCATCTCTATCCCCACCATCCAATACACCATCTCTATCCCCACCATCCAATACACCATCTCTATCCTCACCATCCAATACACCATCTCTATCCTCACCATCCAATACACCATCTCTATCCCCACCATCCAATACACCATCTCTATCCTCACCATCCAATACACCATCTCTATCCCCACCATCCAATACACCATCTCTATCCCCACCATCCAATACACCATCTCTATCCTCACCATCCAATACACCATCTCTATCCCCACCATCCAATACACCATCTCTATCCCCCCACCATCCAATACACCATCTCTACCCCCCACCATCCAATACACCATCTCTATCCCCACCATCCAATACACCATCTCTATCCTCACCATCCAATACACCATCTCTATCCTCACCATCCAATACACCATCTCTATCCTCACCATCCAATACACCATCTCTATCCTCACCATCCAATACACCATCTCTATCCCCACCATCCAATACACCATCTCTATCCCCACCATCCAATACACCATCTCTACCCCCCCCCCATCCAATACACCATCTCTACCCCCACCATCCAATACACCATCTCTATCCTCACCATCCAATACACCATCTCTATCCCCACCATCCAATACACCATCTCTATCCTCACCATCCAATACACCATCTCTATCCCCCCACCATCCAATACACCATCTCTACCCCCACCATCCAATACACCATCTCTATCCCCACCATCCAATACACCATCTCTATCCTCACCATCCAATACACCATCTCTATCCCCACCATCCAATACACCATCTCTATCCCCACCATCCAATACACCATCTCTATCCCCACCATCCAATACACCATCTCTATCCCCCCACCATCCAATACACCATCTCTATCCTCACCATCCAATACACCATCTCTATCCTCACCATCCAATACACCATCTCTATCCCCACCATCCAATACACCATCTCTATCCCCACCATCCAATACACCATCTCTATCCTCACCATCCAATACACCATATCTACCCCCCCCCCCCCCCATCCAATACACCATCTCTATCCTCACCATCCAATACACCATCTCTATCCTCACCATCCAATACACCATATCTACCCCCCCCCCCCATCCAATACACCATCTCTATCCTCACCATCCAATACACCATCTCTATCCCCACCATCCAATACACCATCTCTATCCTCACCATCCAATACACCATCTCTATACCCATCATCCAATACACCATCTCTATCCTCACCATCCAATACACCATCTCTATCCCCCACCATCCAATACACCATCTCTATCCTCACCATCCAATACACCATCTCTATCCCACCATCCAATACACCATCTCTACCCCCCCATCCAATACACCATCTCTATCCCCACCATCCAATACACCATCTCTACCCCCCACCATCCAATACACCATCTCTATCCTCACCATCCAATACACCATCTCTATCCTCACCATCCAATACACCATCTCTATCCCCACCATCCAATACACCATCTCTATCCCCACCATCCAATACACCATCTCTATCCTCACCATCCAATACACCATCTCTATCCCCACCATCCAATACACCATCTCTATCCTCACCATCCAATACACCATCTCTATCCCCACCATCCAATACACCATCTCTATCCTCACCATCCAATACACCATCTCTATCCTCACCATCCAATACACCATCTCTATCCCCACCATCCAATACACCATCTCTATCCTCACCATCCAATACACCATCTCTACCCCCACCATCCAATACACCATCTCTATCCCCACCATCCAATACACCATCTCTATCCTCACCATCCAATACACCATCTCTATCCTCACCATCCAATACACCATCTCTATCCTCACCATCCAATACACCATCTCTATCCCCACCATCCAATACACCATCTCTATCCCCACCATCCAATACACCATCTCTATACCCACCATCCAATACACCATCTCTATCCTCACCATCCAATACACCATCTCTATCCCCCACCATCCAATACATCATCTCTATCCTCACCATCCAATACACCATCTCTATCCCCACCATCCAATACATCATCTCTATCCTCACCATCCAATACACCATCTCTATCCTCACCATCCAATACACCATCTCTATCCTCACCATCCAATACACCATCTCTATCCCCACCATCCAATACACTATCTCTATCCTCACCATCCAATACACCATCTCTACCCCCCACCATCCAATACACCATCTCTATCCCCACCATCCAATACACTATCTCTATCCTCACCATCCAATACACCATCTCTATCCCCACCATCCAATACATCATCTCTATCCTCACCATCCAATACACCATCTCTATCCTCACCATCCAATACACCATCTCTATCCTCACCATCCAATACACCATCTCTACCCCCCACCATCCAATACACCATCTCTATCCTCACCATCCAATACACCATCTCTACCCCCCACCATCCAATACACCATCTCTATCCTCACCATCCAATACACCATCTCTATCCCCACCATCCAATACACCATCTCTATCCTCACCATCCAATACATCATCTCTATCCTCACCATCCAATACACCATCTCTATCCTCACCATCCAATACACCATCTCTACCCCCACCATCCAATACACCATCTCTATCCTCACCATCCAATACACCATCTCTATCCCCCACCATCCAATACATCATCTCTATCCCCCCCATCCAATACACCATCTCTATCCTCACCATCCAATACACCATCTCTATCCTCACCATCCAATACACCATCTCTATCCCCCCCATCCAATACACCATCTCTATCCCCCACCATCCAATACATCATCTCTATCCCCCCCATCCAATACACCATCTCTATCCTCACCATCCAATACACCATCTCTATCCCCACCATCCAATACACCATCTCTATCCTCACCATCCAATACACCATCTCTATCCTCACCATCCAATACACCATCTCTATCCTCATCATCCAATACACCATCTCTATCCCCACCATCCAATACACCATCTTTATCCCCACCATCCAATACACCATCTCTACCCCCACCATCCAATACACCATCTCTACCCCCACCATCCAATACACCATCTCTATCCTCACCATCCAATACACCATCTCTACCCCCACCATCCAATACACCATCTCTATCCTCACCATCCAATACACCATCTCTATCCCCCACCATCCAATACATCATCTCTATCCCCCCCATCCAATACACCATCTCTATC